>NC_062262.1:22888560-23194401 GCF_916048215.2 Malus sylvestris
GGAGTACTCGAAGACTTCGCTTTATCCTCATTAAAACGGCGCAACACCTTCTGGGTGTAGTTCGATTGATGTACTAGGATTCCATCCGAACAATGCTCTATCTCGAGACCGAGACAGTATCGAGTCTTACCTAGATCTTTCATCTCAAATTCCGACTTCAGGTGCGAAGCAGTTCTCGCGAGCTCTTCAGGAGTTCCGATGAGATTCATGTCATCGACATATACTGCAACAATCGCAAATCCGGAATGTGACTTCTTAATGAACACACAAGGGCATAGTTCGTTATTCACATATCCCTGACTAGTCAAATACTCACTTAAATGGTTATACCACATTCTTCCGGATTGTTTCAAACCGTATAGTGAACGCCTCAGCCGAATTGAGAGCGTGTTCCGGGGTTTGGAAATATTTGAACCAGTCAATGTAAGTCCTTCGGGAACTTTCATATAAATTTCCGTATCAAGATCCCCATAGAGATACGCGGTTACTACGTCCATCAGCTGCATATCCAGTTTTTCGGAAACTACCAAACTGATAAGGTATCGAAAAGTAATCACATCCATAACGGGTGAGTAAGTTTCGTCATAGTCAATCCCGGGGCGTTGTGAGAAACCTTGTGCTACAAGACGAGCTTTGTAACGCACAATTTCGTTCTTCTCATTACGCTTCCGAACGAAAACCCACTTGTAGCCAACGGGCTTCACATGTGGAGGAGTAGGAACTACAGGTCCAAACACCTTACGTTTCGCAAGTGAATCAAGTTCGACTTGGATTGCTTGTTTCCAGTTTGACCAATCACCTCTACGTCGACATTCATCAACGGAACGTGGTTCAATGTCATCGCTCAACATGATCTCAGTAGCTACTGCAAATGCTAATGCATCGTCGACAATCATCTTATTTCTACGCCACACATCATCTAAGCTAGCATAATAGACCGAAATCTCACGATTCTCGGGAGGAGGATTCGTCTCTTCAAGGACGCTTCCATAATCTAGAATTTCCTCATGAGTTGGGTAAAATGAGTAAGCGATAGTCGGATTCACGGTAGGCTCTTCAGGACCTTGTGCCGTGGTTTTCCTCTTCCGGGGGTGTGAATCCTTTGAACCAAGGGGTCTGCCACGCTTTTGTGTAGGGGCAGATGATTGGCTAGCCGCTAATGTACGTGGATCACCAGAATTGGCGTCCCGGGCTTCCAGGAGGGTAGTCCGTCGTACATTTGGTACATCCATCTTTGCAGGCGTATTCGCAGCTGGAATATGTGATCTTGTCACGCGCGCTAGATCGGTGAAAGCATCTGGCATGCTCTGAGCTATGCTCTGGAGATCTAATATGCGCTGCACTTCAGCTTCAGACTGAGCGGTGCGGGGATCTAAATGAGACAAAGTGGGAGTCGTCCACGATAATTCGCGTCGTTCATTAGGAACGTTGACGTTCTTATCTCCCCCTAACGACGGGAAGACTGTCTCATAGAAGTGACAATCCGCGAAACGAGCGGTAAACAGATCGCCTGTCAAAGGTTCTAAGTAACGAATAATCGAAGGAGAATCATATCCGACATAGATTCCCATCCTTCGCTGAGGCCCCATTTTTGTACGTAAGGGCGGCGAGATCGGCACATAGACTGCACAACCAAAAACGCGCAGATGCGATATGTCGGGTTCGCATCCGGTGACCAACTGAAGGGCACTAAATGGTTGTGTCGCAACAGGCATCAGGCGGACCAACTTTGCTGCGTGCAATATTGCATGGCCCCAAACAGCGATCGGGAGCTTGGTACGTATGACCAATGATCGAGCAATCATTTGTAAACGCTTAATGAAAGCCTCTGCCAGGCCGTTCTGGGTGTGAACATGGGGTACATGATGTTCAACTTCAACCCCAACCGACATGCAATAGTCATCAAAAGTTTTAGATGTGAATTCTCCAGCATTATCCAATCGAATAGATTTGATCGGATAATCAGGGTGGTGAGCCCTGAGCTTGATAACCTGAGCCAACAGTTTGGAGAATGCAGCGTTCCTTGTGGACAACAAGCACACGTGTGACCAACGTGTAGAAGCGTTAACCAAAACCATAAAATATCTAAATGGTCCGCAGGGAGGTTGAATCGGTCCATAAATGTCCCCCTGAATCTGTTGTAGAAAAATGGGAGGATTCGAACGAATCTTGTCATAAGAAGGCTTAGTAATAAGCTTTCCCATAGAACATGTTTGGCATGCAATTTCATGGATCGAACCTAAGCTTCGGGTTAGTGGATGCCCGTGTGAAGTTTTGAGGATACGGCGCATCGCTATTCGTCTAGGATGTCCCAAACGATCATGCCAAAGTGTAATTTCGTGCGCGGTCCCTGTGGTAGGGCCGGCCACATAGTGGCATTCTATGAGGCGTATGGTCGTAGTATATAGACCACTCGGGTTACGCTCCATCTTCTCTAGAATACGCTTCTGGCCATATTCGTAGGAAGTTACGCACAGAAATTCAACTCCGTTTTCTACGTGGGTTTCAGCGTGGTAATTGTTATCTCTAATGTCCTTGAAACTTAGTAACGTTCTTCCGGAACGTGGAGAATAGAGTGCCTCAGCAATGGTCAAGATTGTACCATTGGACAACATTATACGTGCCTTACCGTATCCTTCGATCAGGTTGGATGGGCCTGAGAGGGTTGTCAGAGGTGCATTCTTAGGTATGAAGTTAGTGAAATAGATGCGTTCACGCAAAACAGTATGCGTGGTTGCACTATCTGCCAGACAACTAACTTTCCCACTAGTCATACTTAGAATGAAAAATTAATTTGAATCGGTCACATGCATAAAAGTTTATAAAAACAAGTATCAATTCAAAATAATTTCATTTATTCAAGGATTAAAAACTTAATATCCAAAATAAATCGCCAACTAATAATCCAAAACATAAAGGAAAATTGTTCAAAATCAACCAAAAAACAAGGTGGGGTTCGGCCACAAGGTGGAATTCGGCCCCAATTGTCTTATTTTAACTGAAAAATAAGTCTATGTCTAAGATTCTAATCTTCCATAGGAGTGGTATCCTCCTGAAAATCAGAAACCTCCATCTTTGTAGTCTCCGGTTCGTCCACTTGCAGGAAGTTTGATTCAAACTTCGTACGACGAGAATGATATGCATCCACAACCTTCTTGGGAGCACGGCAAATACGGGACCAATGGTCCTTGGAACCACAACGATAGCACATATCGTCATTCATTGTGGCAGGTGCTTTGCCCTTATTCTTGAAGTTCGGGGCCTTGGGAGCGAGGTTTGGGCGCTTCTGGGCTTTGTTTCCTCCCTTGGATGGGCCTTGGCTCTGTTGACCTTGGTGGGATGGCTTCTGGCCGCCCTTACCACGCCTCTTTTGGCGTTTTGGGTGCTGATTAGTGCTATAATGTGCTTCAGGCACAACAGTAGCCCCAGTAGGTCGAGCTTGATGATTCTTCATCAACAGCTGGTTCTGCTTTTCAGCAAGAAGTAAAACAGAGATCAAATCCGAGCACTTAGTGAACTTCTGAGCTCTATATTGTTGCTGCAGGACAATATTAGAAGCAGAGAAGGTCGAGTAGGTCTTCTCCAGGAGATCCTCTTCAGTCAAAGTTTCATTGCAAAACTTGAGAAGTGATCGGATTCGACAAACTTCAGAATTATATTCATTCACAGACTTAAAGTCTTGGAAGCGCAAGTGCTGCCAGTCGTGTCTTGCTTCAGGCAAGAATATGTCCTTTTGGTGATCGAAGCGATCAGCCAAAGCGACCCATAATGCACGTGGATCCTCCTCAGCAAGGTACTCAGTTTGCAGAGCGTCATGGATATGTCTTCGGATGAAGATCATAGCAGTGGCTTTTTCAGCCTCGCCAACAGGTTTATCTGTTGCTTCTTCAATAGCAGGACGCAAGTTCTTTGCAGTGAGGTGGAGCTTCACATCTTGAACCCACTTGAGGTAGTTCCTTCCAGAAACCTCCAAAGCGGTGAAGTCGAGTTTGTTCAAATTCGACATGTTCCTATCACAATAGATGGACAAGATGTGGTTAGTGTAATGGAGAAAAATCAATCCATTCACATAGGAGTAGAACATACAGGTTCTAATAGACATGTATTGGTTTAATTTTGCATGAAAAACTTCGGGTTTTCATGGGTGATATGTTTAAGTGAAAACTTCAGGTTTTCAAACAAGGCATGTTTAGAAGAAACTTCGGGTTTCAAAGTAATTATGAACTTCAGGTTCATATATTCCTGCAGGCAAACACAAATATATATGCAAACAAATATGCAAAGAATATATGCAGAAATATTGTATAATGATAAGTGAATTAATTTATTTTTGGTCTTCGGGGCCAAATTAAAGTGTGGGTGAAAATATAAAAACCCATATTTAAAAAAAAAATATTAAATAATAAAATCTCGGGGCCTAAAAGTATAAGCCAAGAACCCTCGGGTGGGATTACAGGCCCACGAGGTGAGAAGAGGGGAATGGGCTGCTGTGTGCAGCCCTAAAATTTTTTTTTTTTTTTTCTCGGGCCGTTCCAGGCGAGCCCAGAATATTTTTTTTTTTTTTTTGTTTTTGTTTTTGTTTTTTTGTTTTTTAATTAGATGCATATATAATTCAATGAATCACATATTTACTTTGATGCATATGCAAATAATAGTTTCAATGCATGTACATATGTAAGATTCAATTCATGGCAAATATCAAATTCACATAATTGTAGCAATTTTGATGATGAAGCATACACAATTTATGTAGAATCTAAAATACGTTAAACGTAAAGTTGGGTCATGCATCATGGTGAATGTTCATGCTATCAGGGCTTGCAAAATATCGAGTTAAAAGCCGTTGTTTGGAAAGAACCTGATTGCGTGATGATATGGATGAACTGGTTTGATGCAGAAAAAATCTCCAACGTCAGATTCCTAAGCGCAGCGGTAGGAGCGTGCTGATAACGTGTTGTGGTCTATTTTATCTGACAGAGGGACTAGGGCCGGCGGCAGAGAGAGAGAGGAGAGAGATGTGTGTTTGTAGAATTGTAGGGGAATGTGTGTGTTGTTATCCCTCCTACATTGTGCCTTTATTTATAGTAGTAAAGGGAGAGAAGATATTCTTTCTTCTCCAAGTAATACAAGTTGTAATAGGAAAGGATAACTAGAATCAAATCTTATCTAGGATTTACACAATCATACTTAAACTAGGAATGTTTACAACATTAATAACATTATTATTATTATTTTTTTTTAAGGGGCGGGGAGAATTACCTATCAATTAAAGCAAGTTCAATAGAATCCCCGCACAAGGATTCCCCAAACTCATACTTTAAGCTTGAGGCTTGGTCTTAGATAGAAAGAATTGAAACTTTTTCAATGAATGACTCTTTCTTCTCGGTATCGAAGGAGAGCCAAGCCAAAAGGTAAAAAGCCGAAGAAAGCTAGAAGTTGCAGTCTTGCTATCCTTGATTTGTAAAATATAATTTCCTTTGTGTAACAAAATTAAGGTGAAAAAAATGAGAAGTTTGAAATAGAAAAGAGGCTAGAACCGTGGAGGCGCTGCGACCTGAGAGAAAGAGTATCGAACGGCAGAACGGCGGACCGTGTAGGTCCATGTCACTGTGAGTCTATGACTGGTCCCTAGAATTTGTCTGGACTCTGACGGATGTTGTTGATGCGGGACGGTTGGGTATGGGTTTTGCCGTCTTGGCAATGGGTCTGTGACTCTTTGGTCACGACGAAACGAAGACGATTTAGACTTGGAAGACGAAGAGAAAAACGAGGGTGAACTAGCGAATATGCGGGGGCAGCACAGGGCACTGTAGCAATTTTTTTGGGGAACTTTAACGAAAAGCACCCGGTACTGTTCACTTTAACGAAAAACCACATTTTTACACTAAAAAGTCAATCTTGGTACTATTCACTTTACCCTTTATTTTGTCCTTATCATTAAAACTCAAAGTTTTCAAGCCATTTTCATTAGTTTTTTTTTTTTTTTTTAAATATACCTATATTTTAATAGTAATATTTTTGGGTGCCCAAACAACACTGGACCATATGCCTGGCCCTGAATTTGATCATGCCAATTATTAAACAAGGTGAACTAGCTAGATGAACATGAAAATTGCTGCATATTTTGATTATTTTTGCATCCTCCTCTGAAAAACACCAATGCTGGAATTTTGAGAAATTTTTTAAATGTGGGTTGTGGGACCATGATTTTTTAAGATTGGAGTAAGACGGATTAGAATATGAACACCTTAGGAGTTTGGTCATGGACTTAACACCTCTGGACCTATCGAGCTGCATAAACGGACCAACGATGCCACCTTCATCATGTGTTTTCGGAAAGGTAGGTAAAGTCCGCCGACTTGCTGAGGTTAATCATTCTACTCCGCAAGACATGGAAATCTGATCCAATTGGGGATCATATAAGCTTCCTCTATTCTTAGAGATTTCTACAATCTAAGAATTGGCATACGCGGCAAGTAATCACACTCCTAAAAGGAAGCAATAACTATCTCTAGATATCCTTTAAAGATTCACTTGGTTTAATATAGATTTCATATCCTGAAAGACCTCGCTCCCGTCTAGTATAAATGCACTCATTTTAGGGTTTCATTTCTGGTATGCAATTATCGCATACTTTATTCTCTTGCTCACTGCTTGAATCTCATATATTGCTTACTAATTTGACCATTAGAGGACCTTTGGTCAATACCCCACCGGTGCCTAGGTTGTCTTACGATTGTTTGCTCTTTTACAGGTTGTCTTATGATTGGTGCACAAATTTGGTTCTAACAATTGGCACTTTCATTAAGAGTGAACTCATATTCCACCCAACCAAATCACTCTACCACAATCATGTATGTTGAAGAAAGTTTAGTCAACGCAGATGCCAATGCCTCAACGGAAAACAATCTGAACCATTCAAACTTTGTTGACATTGAAAAGCAGATGAAGGCCTTATAGAACTTTAGCGGGACTACACCGCAAACTAAAATCCTAGTCATCGAATTTGAAAACTTGATTATTATAACTCTAGAGGGACAACCAATCGTGCTAATGCCAGTTCCAACCCTAGTTGAAATTGCTGATCTGAATGCATGTGCAAAGCAACCTGATGGCCAAATAGTGAAATAGACCTCTGTAGGCGGGATCCGAGTCCGACGAAACTCTAATCCCTTAGACGCTGCAAGGCTTCATCGCATGGAACCCAGGCATCTTGACTTTAATGATCTGGAATTATCTGAGGAACATGAGCAATTGAAAATGTTGAATCGTGATAGCCTTAGGGAGGCTCATAGAGATGTTTAGAATTGCCTCCCAGCAAGGTCTTTGCCAAGATTAAGAGCCTTCTTTCTTTAATAATCGAATTTGCATCCCCTTTGGAGAAGTTTGTCCAACCTAGGTTTAAGTATTTCCACGTAAAGCTTGACCTGGACTACTACACGATGCACTACGAGAATGTTATGGATATATATATATATATATATATATATATATATATCAATAACTACGCATGGATGTGCAAGATGTTCTCGTTAACTTTCGAATAACCTACTAGGAGATGATTATCTGAGTTATCAGCCTGTTCTATTGACTGTTTCGAAATCCTCATCACCATTTTCATGAATATCTACTTTGTAAATCGTGATGTTTGCAAGCATCATGAAGCCATCTTCAGCATGAGGGCTCAGACTAAGAATGAGAGTCTTAGAACTTACCTGAAGCCATTTAGCCCATAATTAGTTGAAATCGAAAAGTTGAACCACATGCTCGCTACAAGGGCCTTCAAACAAGGGTTCTACATCCATTCACCTCTGTCTAGAAGCTAAATAAGAAAAGCTCTGACTACGCTACTCTAGCAGTATGCTTCCATATCGTTGATGATATTACTGAGTTGAACGATAGCGCTCGAAAGAGAAACTGTGATGTAGATATCACAAGAGGTCTGATTGGAAGAGATGATGAGAAACCCGCCTCTCTTTCCTCGTCAGAACGACATAAAAGCGCTCAAGGACAAGCTAGCTTTGCCCAAGCCAAAGTAGTTCACTACTTTAAACACTACCATCAACAACATCCTTTGTTGCGTCAAATACAAAGCCTTCCTATAAAAGCCCGCACCTTTCCCTAATCATCTGGCCAAGAAAAAGCCTATTGAATATTGTTTCTTGGGACACTTTGTATGCAATCCCTAACTATCAATATTCTTTGATTGAAACCTTGTTAGTTTTTAGTTTTTGATTGAGGTCCCTGACATTAATGTAATAATGTAAGTTACTATATTTTTTTTAAATTAAAAATTAAAAATTGAAATTTGTAATTGTTTATATTAATGAGATTTTAAATAAAACCCATAATTTATGGGATTAAAAATAATAAATTATAAATTATACTCTCTATTATATATTGTGTGTGTGTGTATACATATATGTATGGGTACATAAACCAAAATTAACAAAAAAAGTTATTGTACCAAAACATGGATACATTCTCAAATCAACGAAAAAGAATGTACCATATAAGTTTAAACATGGATTAAAAATTTTGAATGGAATTTATTTTTAAAAAAGGGTACATTTTACATATAACAAATTGATATATTTAAGAATGGGTACATTTAAGATTAAAACAATTGAAAATTTATATGAATGGGTACATTTAAGATTAAAAAATTGAGAATCTTTATATATATATAAAAAAAACTAATAGGTACAAACTTAATTTAATTTAATTTTTTATTATTTTGGAAATGTTTGAATTGAAAATTAATTAGAATTTTAATAGAGGTGTGAGTATTAAACCCTAAATTAATTACTAATTTTTATGTTAAAAAATTATATAATAAAAATGTAAATTCATTATCACATTAATGTTAGGGAATTGAATCAAAATTTGAGGACTAATAAGGTCTTGGTCAATGAACAGTACGAACTAGGGACCGGATACTAATTTTTCCTTGTTTCTTCTATAGTGCACTGGTCATACCACACAGAATTATCGTACATTCTAGGATCATATAGAAGAACTAATCGACCAAGGTAACTGTTGGGAGTTTGTGAGAGACAAAGCCAGAAAGAAGAGGGACCAAAGTAAGTCTGATCAGTATGAACTCACCGATGAAGAAAAAGATCGATGTCCAGCGAAAAAGCCCACCCTTAGCATCAACTGCGTCTTTGAAGGGCAGAATCGTCTTGCACCTGAAAGCAAAAAGACTCGTAACCGTACACACAAGAGGGGAACTCTTACCACTATGAGGTAAAACATCATCAAACACACTCGTTATGACTAAAAACTCCCCAAACGAACTACAGATGGTTTGATTCTTCCTCAGCATGATAAGATATGTAGGTCGTCCATCTCGACCTCAACCACAAGCTCAACGTTGTTCCTTTACACATAGATTGGGAAAGACATCTCCAAAGCCTGCCTAAGTTAAGGCACCTTTATCAAAGATGAACCCTAATGTCAACAACATTGTATCATCTTTCTTTAAAACTACAATAGTGATTTGATTCTTCTTCTCAGAGATATATAAGCAGTACTTCGATAAGGATTCAATCACAACCCACTACAAAAAAATTGTTCATTTGCGACCAACATTTTCCGAGGACCTACAAATACCTTCATAAAACCACTATTTTCAACCAACATTTTCCGAGGACCTACAAATACCTTCATAAAACCACTATTTTCAACCAAAATGCTTTGTTGGAAACATGCCGACAAGTGGTTTACTATTTTTAAACCCCAAAATGCCCTTGGAAAAGGGTTCCATTGCCATTGGAAATAAATATTTTTTGGAGGGAAATTTTGCTGCCACATTTATTCATGACAAAACTTATTTTCGTAAATAATAGTATTTTTTTAGAGCATGTTTAAATTGTCGTAAGTAATTGTTTATTTTCGAGGGCAACAAGTGGTAGTCAGTAGTAATTTCCCTATTTATGATGATGATTATTTGTTGTCTGAAGTGATTGTGTATTTGTGAGAGGAACTAGAGGCCGTAAAAAATAACTATCTATTTACGAAGGCAATCAATGGTTCTCAAAAATAGATATTTATTTATGAGGGCATATAGTTGTCCTTGGAAAAGATCATTGACTAGAATAAATATTAGATTGTGTGTTATCCTCTAGTGTAAATATTTTAAATTAAAGATCAAATTAGTTGCTTGTATTCTTATAAGGTCGAGGAGTGTAGTTGTAAAAAACATCAAAATTGAAGCTAAAATAACCGTTAAATCGGGATTTTTCATTTATAACCAACGAAAAATTCCGTCCCGTTACCTAATCTATGAATGTTTGTTTATTGCAATTTTTGACGTATGCTATCTCGGAGTATATACAAACAAGTTTGATGGTTGGATCGTTGAAACTAGTTTCATAAAATACGTATCCCATCAAAACGATAGATTCAACAAATACTTAGAGTTTATTTTATACTTCCATTAAGTATAACATAAGATTTTGTGGTATCCACTAGTGTAAGTATTTTCAAATGAAGATTGAATTAGTTCATTGTATTTTTATAGGGTCGAGGAGTGTAGTTGTAAAAAAACATCAAAATTGGAGCTAAAATAACCGTTAAATCGTGATTTTTCATTTATAACCGTCGAAAAATTTGGTTTGATTAGTGCGTGACTTTTGTTTGTTCGTTCTTTTTTTTTTTATTTTTTTTTTTGCAGTACAAGGAATCCCCCAATATGCCAAATATCACACAACTTTGAAACAACCTAAGGGTTGTAAGTTATAACATTCAAACTCGGGCTCTGGCCATTCGAGGGAATAAATTGAAAGGGTGAACTGGAAATTAGCCGAGTGGTGGCTTTGAACTCTGGCCTCAAGTACAATTTTGACACAATTAACTTCACTCCCTAAGAAATTGGCTCCAATTGGAATCACTCCAAAATTCCTTTGTTTTATCACTTTTTGAGCAAAGTAGATTCGCTTGTCCTACAATCAAAACATAAATGAAAGTATTAAAATTCTCCTAAAAACATATATAAATTCCAACTAAGAATAGAGTGATAAATAGTATAGTATTGACTCATCACCAAGCATGCAAAAAATGTGTACAGGCACAAAGTATATATAATGGCAAGAGGAAATATAAAATTGTGATACGTGGCAAATATAAAGGAAAGTGTAATTAATGTTTGAAAGCTTTTTTTTTCATGATTCCACCGCACCAAAGTCATTATTTATAAGGAAAACTAATGAAAAGGGCTTGAAAACTTTGAGTTTTAATGATAAGGACAAAATAAAGGGTAAAGTGAATAGTACCAGGATTGACTTTTTAGTGTAAAAATGTGGTTTTTCGTTAAAGTGAACAGTACCGGGTGCTTTTCATTAAAATTCCCTTATTTATATGAACTCGGACGAATGCCGAGTGCCATTATAAAGCTTCAGCTTATATTATTTGAGTCTGAAACAAGGATGTGTCGAGTTTTGTAGGCGGCTGTTGTTTTTTGGTCTCTTGCCGATATTCACGTGCTAAATTCTACAATTCCATCGTCGTCATGCACTCATTTCCCTATATTAAACACATAGTCCTTGCAAGGATCGGCTGAGAAAGAACAAAATTATTGAAGGCGGCCATGGCTTGTCCTATATCAAAACATAAGAGAAAGTATCAAAATTCTTCTAAAAGCATATATAAAATTCAATTAAGAATAGAGCAATATAGAGTATAATATTGACTCATCACTTAGCATGCAAAAAATATTTACAAGCACAAAATATATAAAGACGAGAGGAAATATAAAAATATATCGCTACAGGTATAGCTATTGATCCTCTGTATGAAAATTATTAAAAACCCTTGAGTTTTATAATGATGATGTGATACGGGGCAAATATGAAAGAGTATAATAATTTTTTGAAAGCTTCTTTCTCATGATTCATTTGCGCCAAGACATTATTTATATGAACCTCGGACGAATGCTGAGTGCCATTATAGAAAGCTTTATTTGAGTCTGAAACAAGAATGTGAGTGACGAGTTGTTGTGCCTATAAAGAATGCAACTTGTTTTTGGTCTCTTGCCGCTATTCACGTGCTATAAAGAATGCATCTTTTGTTTTTGAGTTTCTTGCCGTTATTCACGTGCTAAATTCTACAAGTCCATCGTCCTCATGCTCTCATTTTCCCTATATTAAACACAATAGCCCTTGCAAGTATCAGCTGGGAAGAACAATATTAATGAAGAAGGTCATGGCTTGTGAGAACAACAAGATACTGATATTTGGAGCCACAGGGTACCTAGGCAAGTACATGGTGAAAGCAAGCGTTTCTTTGGGCCATCCAACCTATGCTTACGCCCGATCAATCAAACCCATCACTGACCCTTCCAACCTTGGGCTGCACAAAGAATATGAAGCCATGGGAGTCACCGTCTTCCAAGTAATTACATACATACATACATATATACATACATACATACATATATATATATATATATATATATATTACTTATGCTAATTAACCTCTCACTTCTTAATTGGCTAAACTCTACTAATTCATTGCTCATATTTCGTATATAGCTAATCAATTTAATGTTTAGGAGAGCCAATTTGATATGTTGTGAACTGGACAGGGTGAACTCGATGCGAAAAGCTAGTCGCAGTGTTTCGACAAGTTGACATTGTAATATCTACATTGACTATTCCTCAGCTTCTTCAACAGTTCAAAATTATCAACGCCATCAAAGATGCTGGCAATATAAAGGCGAAAATATATGTGAAAAATGTTGTTTTGCGTTGACTGTGAATCTGAACCACGATTATGTACATATTCTTGGCTACATTACTCAGTCAAAGTTCATTGTATATATATATATATATGTTCGTGTCTAACTGTGTACAACATATACATGTTGGGACTATGAAATCAGAGATTTATTCCCGTAGGGTTTGGAGATGATCCAAAAAGAGCAAGCGTGCTGCCGCCTTTCGAGGCTATACATGAGAATAGAAGGGTGATTAGAAGGGCGACTGAAGCAGCAGGAATCCCGTACACTTATGTGTGTGGAAACACATTTGCTGTATATTTTGTTGATTGTTTGCTTCATCCTCGGGAAGAGCGTGAGGAAGTCATTGTTTATGGCACTGGTACAGTCAAGGGTAAGTATGCAAGTGGTGCACTTTACTTCTGAACCACAAATGCACTATTTTCCTAGTAGAATGTTACAAGTTTTTCTTTTATTTTTAATATTTATATAAAAATAATTTACACCGGTTACGTCGCTTGAGAAATGAAATGAAAAGTATTTTGCCCCTGTGAAGTCATCTTCAACTACAACAAATATTGGTTATCGCTAAGGACTTGCTTGATAAATTTTTTGTTTTTAGTATCTTCAGTTCACACTTTTTTTTTTTTGGCTAGAAATAGCAAGAAAGTGTATGAAAATAATAAGGTATGAAAATAATAAGGTACGAAGAAATATGGCATAGAGGGAGGAGGTAGCAGTAGAAGGCATGAAACGGAGACATCATTGATAATCACAAATATAACTGTTAAAAACAATACGTTTTGTGGTCGCACATGCTCAGTGTCTAGGTTGAGACTCATAGACACATCTTAGTCGAACGATATTATTTTTCTTCTCTTCGTGGTTGTAATTTATATTCTTGTTTCAACAAAAAAAAAAAGGTTATATTGTTGAATTCATTTATCTTACATAGGAAATGTATGGTTGACAAACCTGTTTGTACCATATTTGACCAATCCCGAAACTACTGAGCACCGGTCAACGTTATACCGTCAAGGACCCAGAAGAGCTTCCCTTCAACCAGGAGGCCAATCACAATGCGACACGTGTCGACGTCAGAAGCCAATCACAGCTCGACACGTGTCAACATTAGAAGCCAATCACAACACGACACGTGTCAATATTAGAACAAAACTAGAAACTCTCTTCTATAAATAGGGATCATTCTCCCACAATAATCTCTAATGTCATTTTGTACTAAACTATTCACTAGAACTCACAATATGAGAGCTTGAACCTATGTATTTGTGTAAACCCTTCACAATTAATGAGAACTCCTCTACTCCGTGGACGTAACCGATCTGGGTGAACCACGTACATCTTGTGTTTGCTTCCCTGTCCCTATTCATTTACGTACTTATCTTCACTAGTGATCGAAGCAACCAAGTGAAGGTCACAAACCTGACACTTTCTGTTGTACCAAAGTCCTCGCTGATTTTGTGCATCAACATTTGGCGCCGTCTGTGGGAAAGACACTTACTCCCACTCTCTTCAGCTTTGTTAAGCTGGTTTCCACCGCTCGTACACTTTCTTTTGGCCAAACATCTCTCTCCAACATGGGGAGCGAAAGAAGCCATAGCACACAAAATGACACCCCCATTGGACCTAGTATGAAGCAACGAAAGCAGAAGGAAATAGAGTTACTCTTCAAGCTAAAGTCGATGAGTTAGAAGCTCAGAACAACAAGATAGTGATGAGGAACGAGGTCCTCCAGGAGCAGTATGAAAAACTTTTTGAGATGCTTCACGAGGCTAGGCATGCTCAAGCACACAAGCTCGTCGCCCCTGCTGAGGTCAACAATCATCTGAATGCCCCCCAACACGGAGGGTCACCGATATCCAACACGGACATCCCTGATAGGGATCGAGCTACACATCAATGTGATAATCAACATGAAACTTCTCTCAACCCACATCAAAAGCCGTCTATCGCGATTGTCAAGACTTCCTAAAGCAACGCCGAGAGAATCCCATCCACATAAGCTCGAAGATCAATGACCCAAGAGTTTCTGAAAGACTTCGTCCTCTCCCACGACCCAGGCCAGCAGTTAATCTAGGGAATGGGCAACAAGTCCCAGAAGAACATGAAGGTACAGGGGACTCGGAAATGTTTCGACATACTCACTCTAGGAGTCAGTGTGACGAGTCCAAGGAAAAATCATGCTATCTTGATCAAACTTTCCTACTTTCAAGAGGCGATGGAGACTTACGGAAGAAAACTTCAGTGATGCACAACTCCACTCAGGACCCCCTCGTCCTACAGCTCCTGGAGGAAGTAAACAAGTTGAAGGCTGAATGTCAAGCCGAGATACCTGACTGGAACCAACCCAGGCCTGGCCCTCTCACAAGAAGGATCCTCAACACCCCTTCCAAGCGAAGACAAAGTAGAAGCTTGACTTACAACTCTATACTGGAAGGGAAGACCTGATTGAACACCTTAACCTCTTTGAGTCCACCATGGTATACCGGAGACACACCGACGAAGAACAATGCCTTCTCTTCCCCTCTACCCTCTCTGGCGGAGCTTTAAACTGGTATTGCCGTCTTCCACCTGAGACAGTAGACTCATTTGAAGAATTGAGGAAGCTGTTTGTCTCTCAACACATCTTCCAAACCGATCGTTTGCATTCCGCAGATGACTTGTACACTATTCGCCAGAAGCTGGACGAGTCATTACGAAAGTATGCTGGCCGCTTCAGCCATGAGTATTCTCGTTGCGCTGAGGCAGATGACAAGACCGCCCTCAAGGCTTTCACGGCAGGCTTACGTGACTGTTTCTTCAAGTACATGATCAATGCCAACACTTGGAAGACTTACTTTGAGGTGATGGCACAAGCTTACAACCATGCCTCCGCCGAGGCAAGGACATATCAAGGGAAACCCCCTACAGTCACCCCTTATCAGCAAGTAGGGAGTGGGGGCCAGATCCAACTGAATGAGAAGACCTCAACCTTCCAAACGGTAGCAGCACACCCCCTGCTTCATTTAATGCTTCGCCAAGTCAGCAGACATATCAATCCCAAGGCAAAAGGAAAGATTTCCATCTTCACCAATCTCATTTTAATAAAAAGAATAAGGGACACTATCGCGATAACTCAGGATATCGTCACAATAGCGCCCGTCCTCAGGCAATCAACGCAGTGGGCCAATCAGGTGTCAAGACAGGCCCTACCCCGAGGTATGAGACATACATACCTTTGAACGCTACATGTGCGGCCATCTACCCCAGTATAGCTCACCTAATACCAAAGCCAAAGCCAAGACAACCAGATTACAAGTCCACGAAGAACACGGGCATGTTTTGTTGCTACCACGAGTATAATGGCCATGACGGCGAGAAGTGCATCATCCTCCGTGATCATATTGAAGCTTTGGCACGTGAAGGAAAAATTGATCAGTTCCTCCTTCACCCTCCAAGGGATAACCGTAACCAACGCCAGGTGAATGTGATATATTCCATAAGCGGCGGCACACCTATGTCTGAATCATCCAATAGGGCCATGAAAAACAGTGAACGAACTTTGAGACCTGGCTATTAAGTGTTTCACGTGGAAGACATCAGGGGAGGCAAGTATCAAAAGCCTAACTGGGATCCAATATGTTTCTACCCTGAGGAAGAAAGAGGTATCATCTACCCTTACAACGACCCGCTGATCGTGGAGGCTCACATAGCAAATTTCGATGTGAAACGAATCCTGATAGACACAGGTGCTTCAGTCAATATCATGTTTGCTGAAGCTTTCAAGGAACTTAATGTAGCTGAACACTTGCTCGATCGCTCGATTTCTCCTCTGATAAGCTTCTCTGGGGATATCGTGCAACCTTTAGGGAGTATACACTTACCCCTCACCATTGGTACAGGCCCCTACACAACTACTACATGGTATCCACACATATGTTGTTGATGAAATTTCCAACCCCTTTCGGCAATGGATACACCAGGGGAGATCAACTTAGTGCTCGATCATGTTACAACATTTCAGTTAAGCAGCAACACCTGCCTGTCCCCAAGGAGACCCTTTCTATACATAACCAAGCAGTAAAAACCAGTCCAGATGAAGCCAACTCGGATCTTCATGATGGCAACAGTCAACCCGATGACCCTCGAGATGACTCCTTCACCCAGCAAGCACAACCCGCTGAAGAGTTAGAGAATGTCTCTATCTCCAAAGACCATCCAGATCGCATGGTGAAGATTGGCACCACTTTGTCGCCACCCTTTCGGCTGTCGCTGATCTCATTTTTGCAAGAGAACGCCGAGGTCTTCGCTTGGTCATATAAAGATATGCCGGGCATCTCTCCCGATATCATCTGTCACCACTTGAGTATTGATTCCAAGACCAAACCAGTAAAACAGAAGCGAAAATCTTATGATGTTGAACGATACGAGGCGATGAAAGCAGAAGTTGAAAAACTCAAGGACATAGGCTTCGTCCGTGAAGTCAATTACCCAACATGGGTAGCAAATGTTGTCCTTGTTAAGAAAAATCCGACCAAGGAAAGTCTCCTGCTTCAAAAGGTCTTGTGGAGAATGTGTGTCGACTACACCGACCTAAACAAAGGATGTCCGAAGGATAGTTTCCCCATTCCTCTCATTGATAGACTTATAGACTCTACGGCAGGGTGTGAGCTATTGAGCTTCATGGACGCTTATTCAGGATACAACCAAATCCTCATGAACCCCTCAGACCAAGAACACACAGCCTTCACTACTGACAGGGGACTATATTGCTACAAAGTTATGCCTTTCGGCCTAAAGAATGCAGGAGCAACTTATCAGAGACTGGTCAATTCAATGTTCGCCGAACAGATTGGGAAGAGCATGGAAGTTTACGTTGATGATATGCTAGTCAAGAGCAAACATGCTGACCAACACATCACCAACCTATCTGAAACTTTCACCATTCTAAAGAGGTATCAAATGAGGTTGAACCCCAACAAATGTGCCTTCGGCGTGGGCTCTGGCAAATTCTTAGGCTTCATGATTAGCCAACGAGGCATTGAAGCTAACCCCGAAAAGATCAAAGCAATCCTGGACATGAAAGAGCCAGTAACTTCAAAAGACATCCAAAGCCTTACTGGCAAGGTGGCAGCCTTAACCAGATTCATCTCTAAGGCCACAGACATATGTGCTCCTTTCTTCAAAGCACTCAAGAGAAATAAGAAGTACATTACATGGACGGAGGAATGTGCCAAGGCATTCAGGAACCTCAAAGAGTACATGAGTAAAGCCCCTCTGCTCTCCAAACCAGAAGTTGGTGACACTCTCATTATCTATCTATCGGTTTCAGCTTCAGCAGTCAGTTCTGTTCTTATTCGAAAGGACAGTGGTGTCGAACGGCCCGTCTACTACGCTAGCAAGGCCTTACAAGATGCGGAGACTCGATACTCCAACATTGAGAAATTAGCTCTAGCATTGGTCATGTCTACTCGAAAACTTCGCCCTTATTTCCAAGCACACGCCATCATCGTGCTTACCAATCACCCTCTTCGACAGATACTCCAGAGTCTTGACACGTCTGGGTGAATGATTAAATGGGCGATAGCATTGGGTGAGTTTGACATCTCCTACCAACCAAAACCAGCCGAAAAGGGGCAAGCAGTAGCATATTTCATCGCCGACTTCACATATCATGTTGACATTGCTTCTACACCTGAAGCAGTAGCTTCATTACTATCGGAAGCTCAGAAGATAGAATCAACAACCTCAACATGGAGTTTGTATGTTGATGGATCATCCAACCAACAGGGCTGCGGAGCAGGATTAGTCCTCACTACCCCCGACAAAGTCGCGATAGAATACGCTATTCGTTTCAAATTCAAGGCATCGAACAACGAGGCCGAATACGAAGCCCTTCTAGCAGGCTTACGTTTGGCCAAACACCTTGGGGTTAAACAAATTGATATCTTCAGTGACTCCCAATTAGTGGTCAACCAAGTCACGAACAACTTTGATGCTAAGGATAGCTCTATGGCAGCATATCTTGCGCAAACACGACTTTTGCTCAAGCACTTCCACTACCAGATCACCCAAGTTCCTCGAGCGGCAAACAGTCATGCAGATGCTTTGGCTCGCCTCGCCTCGGCAGTGGAAGACAAGATTGGGAGAAAAATTCATGTCGAATTGTTGGCAGCACCAAGCACCATGGTCGCGGAGGTGTGCAATTTACAACAAGGAGATAGTTGGATCACCCTAATTTATAAATTCCTTGCCCATGGCACCCTCTCAAATGACAAAGTCCAAGCTAAGCAGATTCGATACAAGTCTGCTCGCTACCTGATCATTAATGACCAACTCTACAAGCGCGGTTTTACCCTGCCCTACCTAAGATGCCTTACACCTGCAGAGGCGGAAATTGTCCTTCGGGAAATACATGAAGGAGTCTGCGGAGATCATGCTGGGTCTCAATCCCTAGCACACAAGACTTTTCGCCAAGGATACTATTGGCCAACACTCCACCAAGATGCCATCAGAATATCTCGCTCATGTGATAAGTGTCAACGCTACGCAACTATCCCTCACTCCCCTCCCAAGCCGCTCACTCCTATGATAAGCCCTTGGCCTTTCGCCCAATGGGGACTTGATTTGATCGGCCCAATGCCTGCAGGGAAGGGCAAGGTCCGCTATGCAATCGTTGCAGTTGACTACTTCACAAAGTGGGCTGAAGTAGAACCCTTGGCAACCATTACTGAGGGAAAAATAGAAAACTTCGTATGGAAGAACATCCTCTGTAGATTCGGCATTCCCAATGCGATAGTCACGGACAATGGGCGGCAGTTCGACAACAAGAAGTTCAAGATGTTCTGCTCTAAGTTCAACATCAACTTATGTTTTGCCTCTCCAGCCCATCCCCAATCTAATGGACAAGTCGAGGCCGTTAACAAAATAATCAAGCGCACTCTGAAAACTAGCTTGGACAAAGCTAAAGGTTGTTGGCCAGAATTCGTACCCCAAGTTCTTTGGTCATACCGCACTTCATATCGGACTTCCACAGGAGAAACTCCATTCTCACTTGCTTTTGGTACAGAAGCAGTTGTCCCGGTTGAGCTTGAGCAAGCAACATACCGAATCCAGAATTACATGCAGAGTGAGAACGACAAACAACTCACCCTCAACCTGGATCTAGTCGAGGAACACAGAAATCAGGCTCACCTGAGGAATGTCGCCTACAAGCAGCGCATTTCCAACTACTACGACTCAAGGGTTAAACCTCGCTATTTCAAAGTGGGAGACTGGGTACTGAAGAAAAGATTACTCTGTGATAGGGTCCCGAGTGAAGGAACACTCAGTCCTAACTAGGACGGACCGTTCGAGGTCATCGGCATCAGCCGCCCTGGCTCCTACAAGCTCAGAAACTCCAACGGGAAAACCCTTGGCCATCCATGGAATGCTGACCACTTGAAGTACTATTACAAATAGAATCACATTGTACAAGTGTTAATTTACAACCGTTCGGCATCCTATGTAACAAAGACCATTTGGTATGAATTCAATAAAGAGGTGATTTAGCCAACTCGGCCTAAACTCTTTTACATTCTGAGCAATGAAACACTCAAGTGTTGAAGCTTCAACGCAAATGTTTCCAATACAAAACAAAATCTAAGTATGTGTCAACAAGACTATACAAAGGATCTACATCATACATTCCAACACATTCATACATAAACATCATACATTCCAACACATTCATACATAAACATCATACATTCCAATACATTCATACATAAACATCATACATTCCAACACATTCATGCATAAACATCATACATTCCAACACATCCATACATAAGCCAACTGTGCTTCGAAAGGGTTCAACACACTTTGTGTCATTCGACATTTGCCACAATGTGCCTCGACACCTTGCCCTTATTCTCACCAACTAGGTGATGAAGGAACTCACCTTCGTACCACCAACTAGGTGATGAAATGTACAACCCGTACTCTAATATTATTTGGAAACTTGCCACCCTTATCACCAATCAGGTGAAGAAGGAACTCATCTTCATACCACCAACCAGGTGATGAAATGTACAACGCGTACTTTCCTTTATGCCACCAACCAGGTGATGAAATGTACAACGCGTACTCTCCTTCATGTCACCAACCAGGTGATGAAATGTGATGAAAGGTGATTAAGGAATTCACATTCGTACCACCAACCAAGTGATGAAAGCAACCTACCATTCATTCCACTAACCAGAAGACGAGTGGTACAACTTGTACATGTGAACTCCTAGCATTCACAAATAATCAAAAACCATCAAGCTTTACAACTCAACTAGGGGAGCACTTATGCCTAATAAGAGCTATAGTCACCAACAAAGTCTTATTGCAAGCCAACAATGGCTTCAGTGCATGGTATACAAAGATCAAGCTCTTCAGCCCTCTTGCATCTGCTTCAGACATTTCTCCTCTGTAACAATGCAAACACTACAACTCATAGAAAGCTTTAAACGCTCTTGATCAAGACTGTTCGAAGCAAATTCAATTTATATGGTTCATCTAAACCTTCGACTACTACAAGATGTGGCTTGAATCACAATCTCTCACTTAACAGTATAGAAGCAAAATTTGTATACGTTGTCTCTCCCACATTTTCAAATTTCTAGTTTTCCCAAAAAAAAAAAAAAAAAAAAAAAAAAAAAAAAAAAAAAAAAAAAAGAAAAGGAAATTGGAAATTGGGAAATTCAACAAAGCTTCATCAATGGAACACAACTACAATCCTCAAAAGCTTCGCACTATCTTCATCAAGATAGTGTGAAGCAAAATCAATTTATGGTGCCAACAAAAGCTTCATCAATGGAGGACAAATATCAATCTCAAAAGCTTTGCACTATCTTCATCAAGATAGTGTGAAGCAAAATTAATTTATGGTGCCAACTAAAGCTTCACCTATAAAGCTTCAACCCCAAAGCTTCACCTATAAAGCTTCAACACCAAAGCTTCACCTATAAAGCTTCAACCCTTCAACACCAAAGCTTCACCTATAAAGCTTCAACACCAAAGCTTCACCTATCAAGCTTCAACCCCAAAGCTTCACCTACAATACAAAATTTCAACACCAAAACATATAAAAGCTTCACACACTCTTCATCAAGATAGTGTGAAGCAAAATCAATTCATGATGACCAACAAAGCTTCAACCTCAAAGCTTCACTTACAAAGCTTCAACACCAAAGCTTCACCAACAAAGCTTTTAAATATATATATATATATATATATATATATTATTTTTAATTTTTATTTTTTCGAAAATTCGAAAATTCAAAAATCCGGAAATTTGAAAATTCAAAAAAAAAAAAAAAAAAAAAAAAATTGCCTAGGCCTCCTTTTCTTTGGGCCTAACAACTTTCATAACAAATATATATGAAGAAGGAGTTTTGGGCTACCACTTAGAAAGGAAATGCCTCATTCGTCAACTCCCTCGACCAGAGACTTGGGGGACTCCCACCATATGCTACTGCACCTTGATACTCGGAAGTCTCATAACCACTCAGTGACTTGGATTTTTCAAGTCTCCAATCGAGAAGGGAACACTACCTCAAACTACATGCTTCACTCACAAAGCTTCAACAATACAAGTTTCAACAAAAGAAAAAAATTCAAAGAACTTTCTGAAGAAGGCTTTGGTGCATTTAACACAATACATTGAAATGAAGCAAAGCTTATTTATTAATATTTCCGATAAGCCACAAATATGTACATATACATGAGTCAAAATAAACAAAAAAAAGGGAGCCTTCACAAAGGTTGCTTAGGGGAAGTCTCAGCAGTCGGTAGAGCCCCAGAAAGAGAAAGCACCGGAGGGTGGTTATCCGGAGTCTCAGTACTGGACAGAACCCCAGAAGGAGGAGGCATTGGAGGTTGATCATTTGGAGCTTCATTATGTGGTACATCCCCAGAAGACGAAGGCAATAAATGCCTTTGGAACAAACCCACAAACCTTTTATGATCAAGTAAAGCCTGACCATCAGATTCCTGCATCTGGTCAAGTTTCCTCTTCATGTTTGTAGCATAGTCATGCGCGAGCCTGTGCAACTGTTTATTCTCATCTTTGAGCCCTCTAATCTCCTGTTTGAGACTTATCACTTCAGCAGCCAATGATTCAACTTGGCGGGTTCTAGCAAATAGGCGTTGGGCCATATTAGACATAGAAGCTGCACACTGAACACTAAGAGCCAGAGAATCCTTAACAGCCAACTCATCAGACCGTTTGGAAAGTAGTCTGTTATCTCTGGGAGTGAGAAGGTTCCTGGCCACCACCGCAGTGGTCATATCATTCTTCATCACATAATCCCCAACGGTAAGAGGACCAGTAGAGGATATGAAGGATGGGCGCCATATGTTGTCTGGAGAAGGCGTGGCTGCCTCTTCTCCAAGGTTCAAGTCAAAACGACAGTCGGAGGGGCTAGACATTTCCAAAGGTGTTGAAGAGAGAAGAGGTCAGACAAATCAAGATCTTAGAAGTGCAAGAAGGGAGCTTCTACTGGTGGAGATTCAGGTGTGTTGTGGAACTTAATGCCAACCTCTATAAAAATCTGCACTCGACGGAGCTTCAGAAATCGAAGAGGCGTTTGCTTTCTCAAAAGCTGGGCTGCTCAGAGACCACGAGGGCCGATCTCAAAAATCGAAGAGGCGTTTCCTTTCTCAAAAGCTGGGCTACTTAGAGACCACGAGGGCCGATCTCAGAAATCGAAGAAGCACCTGCTTTTTCAGCCTCGTCAGCACCTGTCACAAGCACACCCAACTTTGTGGAAATTACGGGCAATCTGTCAAAGATTTCTGGTGAAGTAGAAAGCACGTGAATCTTACTGTTCAATCACCACTCTCCACACGCACCATCAACTCCTCGGGTACCACATATAACTTTTCCAAAGATCTCTGACAAAGTTTAAGCACGAGAATTTCGAAGTTCCAGCTACCCTACTATTACTCACAAGGGTAAAGGAACAGCACCACTGCTTGACAACTGAAAAGTCCCTATATGTGTCGACCTCCGTGTTCCGTGGCAAGACAAGCTAGCAAGAACGTCAAACCTTTACTCACATTCGAGAAAAGACTCTCAACATAATTACTTTCTAAAAAATCGAAACGGCACCGCTTTCCGAATCTCGAGAGCCAGATCCCCGACGAGATTGCTTGTTCGAAAACCAAAGAGGCACAGCTTTCAGAACTTCGAGAGCCAGATTTCCTTAGATAAAGCTTGTCTGTAATCTTCACACGCAACATCAGCTTTCTAGATACCACATACCACTTTTTCAAAGTGCTCTGACAAAGTTAAAACACGTGAAGCTGGCAGCTCCCACTACATTGCTGTGACCAAGAAGGGTAAAGGAATAACATTACTACTTGTTATTGGGAAATCCCTATATACATCGACCTCTCTCTTTAACAGACATGCAAACCTGAAAAAATGCTCAACCCTTTCTCGCATTCGAGAATGCACCCTCAACATAACCTATCGAAATACTCAGCTTTATTTCCCCCCGATAATACCTCAGCAAATAAGCCACACCAAGAACAAGAGTATCTCATATCATCAGGGTCGAAAGCAAGAGTATTCCATATCATGCTTTCTCCCTGTCCTTGTCTTCATCCTTGTCCACATCTGCAGGACAAAGAGAAAGAGAACAGTCAGTCGGAACCTAAAATCAAACCTCCAATCTGGAACTGACTGCCTGAGACCTTTGCCTGGTTGCTTACTTAGCATTGCTCTCGAGAACTCATCCTCAACTGCTATCAAGGTCCTGAATTCCACCGGCACATACCTCATGACAGTTGATCAGATATTGGCTCTTTACATTGAAGTTGCCAAGCGTGGATGAGTCACTATGAAGGAATGTTCTGAAGGACGATTTAAATTCAAAGGTTGCACACCACTTCTGCCATGCAAAAGATTGAAGCAGAAGGTTCAACGGTGAGCTGAAACAGATCACTACAGCACGACACCTTTCCATACCACATTCATTATTCCGTCAATAGCAAAAGTATCCCATATCATCAAGGTCGAACGTACTCTAGATTTGATGGACTTGTTTTGACCCTCAAATTCTTGAGTCGGCCTTATACTCTGAAGGGAACCATTTGCTTCTTCAAAAGCAAAAGTATCTCATATCATCTATTCTCCATTTGCTTCTCCTTATCTTGGCAGCTGAATGAGAGACAAGGAGAAGGAGAACAATCAACCGGAAGCCGAAGTCGAACCTCCGATCCTGGGTTGCTTGCTTGGAAGTTTGACTGCTTACCTTGTCTGTTACCTCTTTCGGCAGATCTCCTAGCTCGGCGACTTGGGGGACTCCTACTATAGGGTTTGTATCGCACTTGACCAAGCCCGAAACTACAAGTAAGCTTCAAGTGAAATTGATACATTACCTTGTGCATTTTCATCGGTTAAAGATACCACCCATGGATGGAGGAAAAGTACTTTAAGAGAAGATGCCACATCTACATATGAGAGAGATAAAGCACGTGAAAATGATACCACACTTCAGTACTTAGAAGTTTCTTGATTACTCAATGGCTTGGATCTTGCAAGTCCCCAACCGAGGAGCTTCCCTCACTCGGGAACTTAGGGGAGCACTGTTTGTACCATACTTGACCAATCCCGAAACTACTGAGCACCGGTCAACGTTATACCGTCAAGGACCCAGAAGAGCTTCCCTTCAACCAGGAGGCCAATCACAATGCGACATGTGTCGACATCAGAAGCCAATCACAGCTCGACATGTGTCAACATCAGAAGCCAATCACAACACGACACGTGTCAATATTAGAACAAAACTAGAAACTCTCTTCTATAAATAGGGATCATTCTCCCACAATAATCTCTAATGTCATTTTGTACTAAATTATTCACTAGAACTCACAATATGAGAGCTTGAACCTATGTATTTGTGTAAACCCTTCACAATTAATGAGAACTCCTCTACTCCGTGGACGTAGCCGATCTAGGTGAACCACGTACATCTTGTGTTTGCTTCCCTGTCCCTATTCATTTACGTACTTATCTTCACTAGTGATCGAAGCAACCAAGCGAAGGTCACAAACCTGACACTTTCTGTTGTACCAAAGTCCTCGCTGATTTTGTGCATCAACAAAACCAATATGCAATTCAATAATTTTGATATTCTTTGTGTTCCTTATTCTCTTATTTTGGATGTCTATAGCTGTGTTGAATTACGAGGAAGATATAACCATCTACACAATAAAAGCAGCATCAGATCCAAGGGCAGCCAATCACGTCCTCACTTGTAAACCGCAACGAGACATTATATCTCAGCTGGACTTGAAGCTTACTTGTAGTTTCAGGCTTGGTCAAGCGCGATACAAACCATGTAGTAGGAGTCCCCCAAGTCGCCGAGCTAGGGGATCTACTGAAAGAGGTGACATACAAGGTAAGCAATCAGTCCCAGATCAGAAGTTTGATTTCGAGTTCCAGCTGATTGTTCTCATTTTCCCTATCTTGCAGGCAGCATGAAGGATAAAGAGAAGAAAAAGGAGAATAGATGATATGAGATACTTTTGCTTTTGAAGAAGTAACTTTCCACAGACTTATTCTTGAACTGGGCTGGAAGGTTTTCTGGTTTCCTCCAGAGTATAAGGCCGACTGAAGAATTTGAGGGTCAAAACAAGTCCATCAAATCTAGAGTACGTTCGACCCTGCTGATATGGGATACTTTTGCTGTTGACAAAGTAGTGGATGTATCGACACGTGTTCTGTTACGCTTGTCTCCACATGCTTCCTTGTATCATTCTCACTTTCCCTATCTGTTCCTCAGGCAGATGTGGTAACTTCTCTGGAAGCATAAGATGTTGAAGATGAGTACTCGAGAGCAATGCCAGGTAAGTAATCAGGTAAGGGGTTCCAGGCAATCAGTTCTTGACTGGAAGCTTGATTCCAAGGGCTGACTGATTGCTCTATTTCTCCTTGTCTTGCAGGTAAGAACAAGGCCAAAGGAAAAGACAGGGAAAAAGCATGATATGGGATACTTTTCCTTTTAACCCTGATGATATGAGATATTCTTGCTCTGGTGTAGCTTGTTTGCAGAGGTATTATCGGGGGGGGGGGAAGAAAGCTGAGTATTTCGAGAGGCTTCGTTGGGAGTGCCCTCACAGATATAAGGAAGGGTTGAACATTTTTACAGGTCTGCATGTCTGTTGAGGATGGAGGTCGACATATATAGGAGTCTCCCTAACAACAAGTAGTAATGCTATTCCTTTACCCTGCTTGGTCATAGCACGGTAGTGGGAGCTGCTAACTTCACGTGTGTCTGAGCACTTTGAAAAAGTGGTCTGTGGTATCTGGAAAGCTGATGTTGCGTGTGAAGATTACAGACAAGTTTTATCCAAGGAGATTTGGTTCTCGAAGTTGAGAAAGCGGTGCCTCTTCGATTTTCGAACAAGCAATCCTGTCGGGGATCTGACTCTCGAGATTTGGAGAACGGTGCCTCTTCGATTTTTGAGAAAGCAATCCTGTTGGGAGTCTGGCTCTTGAGATTCGGAGAGTGGTGTCTCTTCGATTTTTGAGAAAGTAATCATGTTGGGAGTCTGGCTCTCGAGATTCAGAAGGCGGTGCCTCTTCGATTTTGGAGCAAGTAAGCACAGAGGTTGACATACAGGGACTTTCCAATTATCCAGCAGTGGTGCTGTTCCTTTACCCTTGTGGGTAATAATATGGTAGCTAGACCTTCAAAATTTATGTGTCTAAACTTTATTAGTGCTGTTTCTTTGCTATTCTTTTACCCTTCTTGGTCATAGCGATGTAGTGGGAACTGCAAGCTTCACATGTCTAAACTTTGTCAGAGATCTTTGGCAAAGTTATCTGTGGTACCCATGAGCTGATGGTGCGTGTGGAAAGTGGATGATTGAACAATAAGATTCACTGCTTTCTACTTCACCAGAAATCTTCAACAGAATGCCCGTAATTTCAGCAAAGCTGAGTGAAATGCATGTGACAGGTGCTGACAAGGTTGAAAAAAGCTGGTGCCTCTTCGATTTATAAGATCGGCCCTCGTGGTCTCTGAGCAGCTCGGCTTTTGAGAAAGCAAGCGCTTCTTCGATTTATGAGATCGGCCTTCGTGGTCTTTGAGTAGCCCGGCTTTTAAGAAAGCAAACTCTCTTCGATTTCTGAGATCGGCCCTCGTGGTCTCTGAGCGGCCCAGCTTTTGAGAAAGCAAACGCCTCTTCGATTTCTGGGCAGGCGCCTCTTTGATTTTTGAAGCTCCGTCGAGTGCAGATTTTCATAGAGGTTGGCATTAAGTTCCAAAGCACACTTGAATCTCCACTAGTAGAAGCTCCCTTCTTACACTTCTAAGATCTTGATTTGTCCAACCTTTTCTCTCTTCAACACCTTTGAAAATGTCTGGCCCCTCCGATCGTCGTTTTAATTTGAACCTTGTTGAAGAGGTAGCCACGCCTTCTCCAGATAACATATGGCGCCCATCCTTCTTATCCCTTACTGGTCCTCTTACCGTTAGGGATTCCGTGATGAAGAATGATATAACCGCTGCGGTGGTGGCCATGAACCTTTTCACTCTCAAAGAGAACAGACTACTTTCCAAACGGTCTGATGAGTTGGATGTTAAGGATTATCTGGCTCTGAGTGTTCAGTGTGCAGGTTCTGTGTCTAATATGGCCCAACGCCTATTTGCTCGAACCCGCTAAGTTGAATCATTGGCGGCTGAAGTGATGAGTCTCAAACAGGAGATTAGAGGGCTCAAGCATGAGAATAAACAGTTGCACCAGCTCGCACATGACTATGTTATAAACATGAAGAGGAAGCTTGACCAAATGAAGGATTCTGATGGTGAGGTTGTACTTGATCATCAGCGGTTTGTGGGTTTGTTCCAAAGACATTTATTACCTTCGTCTTCTGGGGCTGTACCGCGAAATGAAGCTCCGAATGATCAACCTCCGATGCCTCCTCCTTCTAAGGTTCTGTCCAGTACTGAGGCTCCGAATGATCCCCCTTCGGTGCCTTCTCTTTCTGGGGCTCTACCGACTGCTGAGACTTCTCTTAAGCAACCTTTGTGAAGGCTCCCTGTTGTTTGTTTATTTTGACTCATGTATATGTACATATTTGTAACTGATCGGAGATATCAATAAATAAGATTTGCTTCATTTCAACGTATTGTGTTAAATACACCAAAACCTTCTTCACTGAGTGGGGTCGGCTATGTGAATCTTAGAACGCCATTATGCTCGGTCTTGTGTCATGTCCTCCGTTAGATCCAAGTACTCTAAGTCTTTTCTTAGAGTCTCTTCCAAAGTTTTCCTAGGTCTTCCTCTACCCATTCGGCCCTGAACCTCTGTCCCGTAGTTGCATCTTCTAACCGGAGCGTCAGTAGGCCTTCTTTGCACATGTCCAAACCACCGTAACCGATTTTCTCTCAGCTTTCCTACAATTTTGGCTACTCCTACATTACCTCGGATATCCTCATTCCTAATCTTATCCTTTCTCGTGTGCCCACACATCCAACGAAGCATCCTCATCTTCGTTACACCCATTTTGTGTACGTGTTGATGCTTTACCACCCAACATTCTGTGCCATACAGCATCGCCGGCCTTATTGCCGTCCTATAAAATTTTCCCTTGAGCTTTAGTGGCATACGACGGTCACACAACATGCCGGATGCACTCTTCCACTTCATCCATCCAGCTTGTATTCTATGGTTGAGATCTCCATCTAATTTTGCGTTCTTTTGCAAGATAGATCCTAAGTAGCGAAAACGATCGCTCTTTGGTATTTCCTGATCTCCGATGCTCACCCCTAACTCATTTTGGCCTCCATTTGCACTGAACTTGCACTCCATATATTCTGTCTTTGATCGGCTTAAGCGAAGACCTTTAGATTCCAACACTTCTCTCCAAAGGTTAAGCTTCGCATTTACCCATTCTTGAGTTTCATCTATCAACATTGTATCATCTGCGAAAAGCATACACCAAGGAATATCATCTTGAATATGTCCTGTTAACTCATCCATTACCAACATAAAAAAGTAAGGACTTAAGGATGAGCCTTGATGTAATCCTACAGTTATGGGGAAGCTTTCGGTTTGTCTTTCATGAGTTCTTATGGCAGTCTTTGCTCCTTCATACATATCCTTTATAGCTTGGATATATGCTACTCGTACTCATTTCTTCTCTAAAACCCTCCAAAGAATGTCTCTTGGGACCCTATCATACGATTTTTCCAAATCTATAAAGACCATGTGTAAATCCTTTTTCCTATCCCTATATCTTTCCATCAATCTTTGTAAAAGATAGATTTCCTCCATGGTTGAGCGCCCTGGCATGAACCCGAATTGGTTGTCCGAAACCCATGTCTTTTGCCTCAATCTATGCTCAATGGTTCTCTCCCAGAGCTTCATTGTATGACTCATTAGCTTAATACCCATATAGTTCATGCAATTTTGTACGTCGCCCTTATTCTTGTAGATAGGCACCAAAGTGCTCTTTCGCCACTCATTTGGCATCTTCTTCGTTTTCAAAATCCTATTGAAAAGGTCAGTGAGCCATGCTATACCTGTCTCTCCCAAAACTTTCCACACTTCGATCGGTATATCGTCTGGGCCTACTGTTTTTCTATGCGTTATCTTCTTCAAAGCTATAACCACTTCTTCCTTCCTGATTCGACGATAAAAAGAGTAGTTTCTACACTCTTCTGAGTTACTTAACTCCCCTAAAGAAGTACTTCTTTCATGTCCTTCATTGAAAAGATTATGAAAATAACCTTTCCATCTGTCTTTGACCGCATTCTTGTAGCAAGAACCTTTCCATCCTCATCCTTGATTCACCTCACTTGGTTTAGGTCACTTGTCTTCTTTTCCCTTGCTCTAGCTAGTTTATAGATATCTAACTCTCCTTCTTTGGTATCTAGTCGCTTATACATATCGTCATAAGCCGCTAACTTAGCTTCTCTCACAGCTTTCTTTGCCTTTTGCTTCGCTCTTCTATACCTTTCACCATTTTCATCGGTCCTGTCCTTGTATAAGGCTTTACAACATTCCTTCTTAGCCTTCACCTTTGTTTGTACCTCCTCATTCCACCACTAAGATTCCTTTTGGTGTGGAGTAAAGCCCTTGGACTTTCCTAATACCTCTTTTACTACTTTTCGGATACAACTAGCCATGGAATCCCACCTTTGGCTAGCTTCCCCCTCTCTATCCCACACACACTGGGTAATTACTTTCTCTTTGAAAATGGCTTGTTTTTCTCCTTTTAGATTCCACCATCTAGTCCTTGGGCATTTCCAAGTCTTGTTCTTTTTTTCTCACTCTTTTGATATGTACATCCATCACTAACAAGCGATGTTGATTAGCCAAGCTCTCTCTCGGTATAACTTTGCAATCCTTACAAGTTATACGATCCTCTTTCCCCATTAAAAGAAAATCTATTTGTGTTTTTGACGACCCACTCTTGTAGGTGATCACATGTTCTTCTCTCTTCTTAAAGAAGGTGTTGGCTAAGAAAAGATCATATGCCATTGCAAAATCCAAGATAGCTTGCCCATCCTCGTTTCTCTCCCCAAAACCATAGCCACCATGAATAGTTGCCTGTCTCCCTGCCCACGTGTCCATTTAAATCTCCTCCTATAAATAACTTCTTCGTCTGGGCAATTCCTTGCACCAAGTCTCCAAGGTCTTCCCAAAATTTCTCCTTCGAACTCGTATCCAACCCTACTTGACGTGCGTACGCACTAATCACATTGATGAGTTCTTGTCCTATTACAATCTTGATTGCCATGATTCTATCTCCTACCCTCTTGGCATCTACAACATCTTGTGTCAAGGTCTTGTCCACGATGATGCCAACACCGTTTCTCGTTCTATTTGTGCCCGAATACCAAAGTTTAAACCTTGAGTTTTCTAGATCCTTTGCCTTAATACCAACCCACTTAGTTTCTTGTAGGCACATAATATTTATCCTTCTCCTCACCATAACTTCCACTACTTCCATAGATTTTCCCGTTAAGGTTCCTATATTCCACGTTCCTAAACGCATTCTACTATCTTGAACTCTACCATTCTGTCCTAGCTTCTTCACCCTCCCCCGTCCAATAGGATCAAAGTACTTCTTTTGTGTGTCATGTGTAAAGTTGATAGGAGCATATGCTTCCAAACAACTTTGAGTAGAGTCGTTCGAAAAGAAGTTTCTATGGCCCCCTTGCTCATTTAACACTGCATCCAGGTGCCGATGGAGATACAGCGACCCTTGCTCACTTATCACTGTGCTCAGGCCACACAGCGCGCCACTTACGGGTGACGCCCTAGCTTTAGCGCGATTTCGTTCTGGATTCATTTTCATAAGGATTCGATTACAACCTCCATTCATTTCACCTACATCATACACTCACCTCACCTACAATATCCACCCAATTCACCTACAACAATCCACTCAATCCACCTACAACATCCACCAAAACAAAAGGATGATGGTAATTCATTCTCAAAGCCTATAAATAGGCCTCCCCATCAAAGGATCAAGGGAGGATTTTGCATACATTTTCTCTACTCCCAAATTGGAAGAGAATTCACATCACACCAAAGCCTTGAAGCGTCGAAACTATAAAGCTTTCAAGCAAATCCCGAAAAATCAAGAAAGCTCTCTTCGTTCTTTGTCAAAATCCTCCTTCAAGATCAAGCCCCAACGGCCCTTGAAGAAACTTCCACTAATTCAAGATCAAGCCCCGACGGCCTTTGAAGAAAGTGTTCATCATTCATTATCCGTTCATCCTAAAGATCAAGCCCCGACGGCCCTTTGGATCAACAACATCAACAAATCTACCCATTACAAAGATAGAATTAGAGGATCAAATTGCTAAAGAGATTGTAACCCAAAAAATTAATACAAAATATTATTTTGTACACGTGATCTTGTCTCGTTCATCGCAGGAATTCCCGTGTTTACAAATTTGGCACGCCCGGTGGGACCTTTCTCTACCTCTCATCTCTATCTTTGAATCCGCAAAAAGCATAAATGGCATCAAAGAAGGCTCAAGTTGTTCTCGCAACCAATGCAAGGAACAAGAGTGTCATCACCGCAGGTGGTATCACTTCGGGCGTCACGACTCGAAGCAAGGTAAGAGCTCTTTCTGCCACATCTTCTACCCCTGCATCAACTCCGCCGAAGGAACAAGAGCACCTGAGGCACGAACCTGTGATCACCCTGGCCTCGCTAAGGGCGCTAAGAGAGGAAAGCCCAAGGAAGTACTCTGGTTCCATGCTTTCCGATACCGACTCAAGTAGCAGCTCAGCCATGCAAGTCATGACCACGGAAGCGACTTCAATCGATGAGTAGCTGACTCATATGAATGAAGTGATAGCAAGGCTAACACGAATTGTGGAAGAAAAAGACTCACAAATCGCTGCACTCGTTAACCAATTAGAGACGCAGCAAGACGAGAAACCTAACCTAAAGGGTAATCCACTAAAGAGAGAAGCTGGCGAAGAAGATGAGCCTCAGGTGGAGAAAATCGATGCAAAGTCGGAGCCAGACCGAGTAGCGGCACTCATGGGATCTCTCTCTATTCAGCAGCTGTAGGAGATGATCGCCAGCACCATCAAGGCACAGTACGAAGGAAGCTTACATGACTCCGTACTATACTCAAAACCTTACTCCAAGAAAATTAAAGCTTTGAAGATGCCGATGGATTATCAGCCACCAAAGTTCATGCAGTTCGATGGAAAGGGAAACCCGAGCAACATGTCGCCCATTTCATTGAAACCTGCAACAATGCTGGAACAGAGGGAGACTACCTCGTCAAGCAGTTCGTGCGCTCGCTGAAAGGCAACGCCTTTGACTGGTATACCGACCTCGAGCCCGAATCTATCAATAGTTGGGATCAGCTAGAGAGGGAGTTCCCGCTTCTACAGCACCCGCCGCACTGTAAGCATGCTGAAGCTGACCAGTATGAAACAGTGGAAGGATGAACCTGTCATTGACTACATCAATAGATGGCGTTCATTAAGTCTGGATTGCAAAGATCGGCTTTCTGAAACCTCCGCCATTGAGATGTGCATTTAAGGCATGCACTGGAGGTTACATTACATCCTTCAAGGCATAAAACCAAGAACGTTCGAGGAGCTGGCAACTCGTTCCGACGACATAGAGCTAAGTATTGCCAATCACAGAAAGAAAGAGTCGATCACTGATTTCAAGAAGGATAAGGTGTTCTCCCCGAATGTAGACAAAACTAGTAAGAAGCCCCTCAAGTAAGCGTTCACCGTCAACACTGCGCCTATTAAGACCTCCTCCGCGCCTATCAAGATCTCTTCCAAAACCAAAACAAAGGAGATAAAGAGAGGTGAGCCTCCTCGTACCCAAGACAGGTACAAAAACACTTTGAGAGAATTAGAGCAGAAGGTGTACCTTTTTCCTGACTTAGACATGGATGCAATGTTAGACGCCTTGCTGGAAAAGAAGGTAATCGAGCTACCCGAATGCAAGCGGCCTGAAGAAATGAATCGCGTAAACGATCCTAAATACTGCACGTACCATCGAATCATGAGCCATCCTGTTGGTAAGTGCTTCGTCCTCAAAGAGCTCATCATGAATCTAGCACAACAAGGGCGAATTAAGCTCGACCTAGAAGACACGGCCACAACATATACTACTACAATTACATTTGGATCCTTTAATCCCGTGCCTTTCCAAGCGACACTTGACCATTCCTATCAATGCTCAAGTTGCACAATACCTTCTGTGCAACCATCGCCGGGGGCAAACGACCATAATGCACTTACCGATGATGAAGAAGGGTGGACGTTGGTGACCTATAAGAAGACGAGGAAGCCAAGACCATAAGCTATAAGGCCAAATGGGGAACAAGTGAGAAAGCACCATCGCCGCAACAGTATGAAGCCTAAAAGAAACGTAAAAGCTACTAAGCCAACGTATGCTGGGGAACCTATGGAGCAAGAGCCATGCATTCTTGTCTCCTTACGCAAGTACTTCCCGAATGACTTATTCCAACAGTGCACTATCGCTGCATGTCACATGGTCGAAGTAGAAATGGAAGAACCTTTAAAAGGCAAAGCCGTCGCCATTGAGGGAGAAATTACCCTCATACCTAAAGAAGGCCTGCCGATACACTTTAGCATCGAGGAAGCGCTATGATTGACAAAGAAGATACGAAGAGCACTGGCAGCGGTCTTGGTAATTCCCGACGACCACGAAGTGCAAGAAAGCAAGAACGAAGGCTTAAAGCTTCGGCCACATGAATGTGCCACATGCTGTGTTGCCGATGACACAATCCACTTCACCGACGAAGACTTGCTGCTAGGATTCAAGCCTTACAACCGTTCTTTTTTTTGTCTCTGGGTATGTAAGGGAGCACAAAATCAACCGTATGCTTGTGGATGGTAGATCAGCCATAAACATCATGCCAAAGTCAACAATGACTACAATCGGCATTAAGGCAGGTGAACTGTCCCTAAGTCGTCTACTAATCCAAGGTTTTAATCAAGGAGGACAAAAAGCGATGGGCATGATCCAAGTGGAGATGACTATTGGCGAACTTAAGTCAAGCACGATATTCCACGTGATTGATGCAAGAACTTCCTACGGCTTGCTCTTAGGAAAGCCTTAGATCCATACGAATGAAGTAGTATCGTCCACCCTTCACCAATGCTTAAAATTTTACCGAGAAGGAGTGAAGGTGATTTATGGTGACACCAAACCATTCACCGAAGTCGAATCACATTTCGCAGACGCCAAGTTCTACATGGTCTTCAAGTAAAAACTATGACGAGCCTACTAAACCTACAACAACCAAAGGGAGTAGGACGCCCTCAAATGGACTAAACACACCCGTTTTTCGATACATCACGATGTCGAGAAGAAAGAATGGTCAATCTCCGTTCGAAACTGGAGCAAGCAAAGTCGATGCACAGCTATAGGGATAATGTAAAGTTGCTCAAGACGAATGCAGTTTTGCCTCTGACACAGCTAGGCGACGCTAAGGTTGCAAGATTACCACAAGGCTTCATAAAAGCTCTACCAAAGGGGGTGGAACCAAGTTTTCTCCCAACCAAGAGGACCAAAGAAGGTTTTGATCCAAAACTTACAAACTCATGTCGAAAGCTGGGTACAACTTCGCTTCTTCTTCGAATCCTGGAAAGAAGGTTTTAAACACCGTCAACAATAAAGAAAATGACCTCACCGAGACTCAAAATAAGTTGAAAAAGCATGGTTACAGAGTTAACAACAACAAAGCTGGACTTGGCTTCACACCAAATGCACCCGTGAAGATTTCAAACAAAGCGAAAAATGCTAGCACTTAACACATCAACGTGAGCATTTAACAAGATCAAGAGGAGCCTAAATCCGCCCCTCGAACGTCAATCTTCGATAGGATGAATCGTTCAAGACCCAGAACTTCAGCACTTAATCGCATTGGTGGTCAAAACCAAACCTCCGTCTTCAAGAGGCTTAACAGGCTAACATCCTGAAGCTCTGTTTTTGAAAGGTTGTCAAAACCTAAGAAGCAAAGCAACATGGCTAGCTCTCCTCCTCGTCGGTCAGCTTTGGAAAGACTTGAAGACAACAGGAAGTTTTCTAGAAATAGGGAGACAACGTCAAAGGAAGAAAAGCTCGACAGGCTAGCAGAAAAGGCGATATTCAAAGCTCAATTCCTTCAAGGATGAAGCACCAAGCAACTTTGGAGGTTGACACAAATGGACCACTGAAAGTAAGAAGGCGCACCATCATCCACACCGGCCAATCTTCACGCCAACAAATCTAAAAAGACAAATAATATGAAATCCCTAAGGAAGACTTCACTTTTGGCTTTTTCGACTCAAAGTCTTGATGTGAAAAATAAGTTAACACACAAAATTAAACCCTCTTTTTATCAAATGTAGTAAAGTATGTAAGTAGGGATCGTTCTAGGCCGGGGATTAGGAGGGATTGCTAAACACTTGAAAACTGACTTAAAAACATAAAAACAAAATTTAAAACACTAAACTAGACTCAAAGAATGCAAAACTATACTTTAAAATACTTAAACAAACATAAAATTCAAAACAGCAACCTAATGACTCAAAACTGCCTAAAAACCACTTTCTGGGCAGTTTTGAGAACCTAACAAGAACTTGGACGAAGTTGGATGAAAACTTGAATCAAAACACTTAGAAACACAAATCAAAACACTTTCTAACTAATCTAAGACTTCAAAATAAAGGGGGATTTGTTTTGGACAAAATTTGAAAACAAAACAGAAACTTTAAAACAAAACAGATTGTAAAACGTTTTTGGATGAAAAGGATGGATAAAAGGCTAGTTAGGAGGTTCTTCTCCACACATGACACACTTGCAAACAAAATGATTTTCAGTTGTTCTTTCAATAAATTATGAAACTCAACACCCCAAGTTAATTAGATACGCTTAAATTAACCTTCAAGTTCTCCTTAAGTTAATGAATTGGATGGAAAAGCGCATACAACAATTCAAAGCATTCCTCAAAGGTTCCTTACGTGATGAGCACAATAAAGATACAATCAAGAATCATGAAGCACAATGAGAACAATAAGTGTTGACGAGGCATTCGTTACTATGATGAGCATGAAACTAGTGCCAAGAATTCATTCAACGCGATCGTTTTCAAGCGACCTTCACTACTTGTGATTATAAGATTGTAACTATTAGGTGAAACTCCCTCATAATCTAGCATCATATTCATGCATGAAAACTAAGCGTGCACTCTCAATCACCATACACAAATAAGTTATCAATCAAGTAGATGAACGAATTGAATCCGCAACTTATGAAATAACAACTGAATGTAATCAAATCATATTGCAAGCATGTACATGGTTTCGAATCACCCCCCAACTAAAGGGGTTTAGTTCCTCATTCTTGCAATACAAAGATACATAAAATTTGACATTAAAATCAAAGGAAAGAAAACACCTAAAATGCTCCAACTTGGAAAGCAAGTGCATCAATGGATCTCCCTTCCTCCTTGTTGCGGCATGAAGCTTGTGGACAGATTTTTGGGTGGATTTATGGTGTAGAATGGATGGGGAATGATATGGAGGGGTTTAGGGTGAGTGTGGAAGAGTGTTTGATGGTTGGAAGGTGGTGGAGAACTAGGCAAAGAGGGTGGAAGAAGGTGGAGTGGCTGTTATGTTTTCTAGGCACTAGAATGGTGTTTTTGGGGTGTTTTGCTTCCTAGGGTGTGTATGGACGAATTTCTGTGATAAAATGATGAATATGGGGGATTGTCCTTTGGCCAAGGGGTGTAAACATGTATTTATAGGCCCCAAAAACCTTAGAAAATCAGGTTAGGCTAGGGATGAAATGCATGGCAAGTTGGTGTGTGTGGTGTGCAATGGTCCAAGGGTGAAAATGAAGTGATGATGCAAAGTGTGAAGGGTAAAATGGAGTGGTGTTGTAGCTAGGGAGCATGAATGATTGTGTACATTGCATAGAGATGGAAAGGGAGGTGAAAATGTGTCAATAAATGGGTCAAAGGTGCAGCAACATGTGGTACACAAGGCATGGGATTCCAAATGTGAATGATGGAGCATCAATTGGTGCATGTTATGGTTGTGAAAATTGTATAAAATTTTGTGGGTGAAGGGAACAAGAGGTATCAAGCAATTAAGTGTAATAATTAAATGAATTGAAGCATGAAATCAGAAATTATGTAGGGGACAAGAGTGATCAAGCATGGCATGGAATCCAAAGGGAATTCTATGTGGTTTGCATGGCAAGGAATGCAAGTTGGGGTGACAGATTTTTGGGCTGTTTTCTTCATCTTTTGGACCATAATTCTTCACATTCTTGGCCTCTTTAGTTCTCAAATTCGTCCATCCACTTTGGCCCATACATTTGCTATCCATTCCAAGCCCGAAACATGCTCCAAAGGCCTCCAAAATGCATCTTCTTGCATACTTTGTACTTAGAGTCTTTCACTTTGCATGTGGGCTTCTTTGCATGTGTATGAGTTGTCATTGTTTATCCTTGCAATTACACACACACACTTGCACACACATATGCCCAAAACGTCCATCCTCATGCATGCAATCCATTTGAGCCCAATATTGATCCAACATGCACCAAAATGCACTTTTCTTGCCAAGGTTGTTATTAAGACCTATAAACAAATGAAAATGGCTTTAAACACTAAAATAACTAAAGAAACACAACGTAAACGCATAAGAACAAGCCAATTAAGTCGCATAAATATGCTCCTATCAAATTCCCCCACACTTAGCTTTTGCTAGTCCTCGAGCAAAACAAAGAAATAAAACGAAACAAAACAAATAAAACACAACCTAAACCTTCCAACATTTGCCTTAGGGATTTCCAATGCACATGACATGTTAAAAATCATTATCCCCACAAATTTGAGTCATCTTTACACTTAAGCACATACTTAATCATAGTCACCACTTACTAGTTCACAATTAATCAATTAAAACAATGTTTTTGATGTAGTAACATGCCTTAGAGAATTCGCTCAATTCCTTACAAGATATGCACTCAATTTTCACTCAGATTTTCCAACTACACACCCTATACTAGTTATATGTGAGAAGATTGATGTAGATATGAAAATGAATGCTCACATATATGTATCACAAAGAAAGCAATTTCTGGAGTTAATAAGCATGTTTAGATATGATCTCATGAATGGAATGCTATTACTTAGACGCGAGAACCAGTGACACCATATGCTCATACCAAATTCAAACTCCACAAATTGAAACACATAACACTCAAGATTGAAGTCAAAGGTTGTAACGGGCTTGGGGTGTTGGCTAACAAATGAAGGATAGGGATAACAAACGTTCTTAAAGCAATAGCAAGAAAAGTAATGAAATGGAAACTTAGACTTCACTTAGATTGCAGTAATCAACTTTTAAACACGAAGGGAAGATTCAAGCAATATTCAGGGCCGAATTCAATGTTTTGGACCCTTTCTTCAACAAGCAACACTTTAAAACTCTTTTTCACATATTTTTCAACTCCTTTTCTCTTCACAGCTCTTCTTCTTTTCATTCTATTTTTCACGAATCTTTCTTTTCTACTCGTGCCTTATGAATGATTTTGGCATACACACACACAAGAATCACTTCCCCCACACTTGTTTTCTGCCATACATTAATCAAAAGGAATTCAATTTGACTCATACTTTACTATGCTTCAAGAACAAGGGAATGGATGGTCCTAAACTAGGCTAGGTAAGGATAATGTGGTTTAACAAAGAATGTAGGCTATCAAGGCTCAATGGGGTTAACTTAAACATATAACGATATGGGATACATGGCAGTTTGGCTTTGGTGGTGGTAACTACACAACTTCATCTTGAATATGTGTTATGCAAATCAATAGCATGCTTTGAATGAAATAGGCATGAGTTCTAGCATTTGGAACTAAATGATGAAACGCCTTCTAAGTAATAACCAAGCAAAGAATAATGAGATCATGCAACGACTTTAGAAAACAATAATGCATAGATTTTAACTCTCCAAATAAACATTTAGGCTCAAGTCTCACAAGGTTGTAGCGTTAGTTTGAGTTCTTTCCTTCAAGCATGTTACAAAAAACTAATTTTTTTTTTTATGATTACATGTGATTTCATAAGTTATAACCACAACCACGCATAAATAAAGAGTAAATCAAACTTTCATCCATGTTTATAACTCTCTTTAACAGTCATGCAATTACAAACCGAATCCTCATCATTGTGTTGGAAGGTACCCTAAGACACAAATAAGCACACAAAAACAACTCTTTTTGGGATTTTCAAAAACAATTTTTCAAATTTTTATGAATTTTCGGATTTTTATGTCAAAACACACTGAAATACTCTAAAACAGCTTAAAAAAAAAATACTTAAAACAGCAAGGAACAACACTAGAACTAATGGGTGATAATTTTCTACGAATTTCATGTAAAACACTAGTTACCCCCCCCACACTTAAATCAAACATTGTCCTCAATGTTTCAAGCATAACTCACACAAAAAAAAAACAAGCAAATAAACAAATAATGAATAAACATGACAAATATAGCAAGGTAAAAACAAGAAGGAGTAGAGTTTAGGAACGCAAATCTAGTTATGGAGGTAGATGATCTTGTTGCCTTTCCACAGCTTTGATCTTGAACTGGATTGGAATTGTACAGCGAAGCTTTGCTCTTTGGCGATGTTGTTGAAGCTTCTTGAGTTCTTCAACTCGGACTCCTTGTGCTGGGTTGATTGTACGAGCTGCATTCTTCTCTGCTTGTCTCTGCATGGCGGACAGGCACGAGGTAGAGGTGTTGGTCTGTTTCTTTCTTCAATCTTTCCAAGTGCCCACATCTTGCTTTCTTTCTCCTTGTCCCTAGTTGAGGAAGAATCAACACGTTGTCTCCACATGCTTCGAGGTATCATCTTCACTTCCCTTATACGTGAGAGACGAAGAGGAAACATAAGATGATGAGTACTCGAGAGCAAGTGCTGGCTGGAGAAAGGACAGGGAGAAAGCATGATATGAGATACTCGTGCTCTCAACCTGTATGATATGAAATACTTGTGCTCTGGATGGGTTGTTGCAAGGGTATCCCAGGGGATGAGAAATACAGAGTGACTCGAGAGGGTTTGTTGGAAAGCCATTTCAGAGAGATGAAGAAATGCTGAGAGGGTGTGCCTTTGCTGTGGAAGGCGAAGGTAGATACTTATAGGGCTTTTCTTCACAACCGGAACTATTCTCTCACTCATTGTCGACAGTCGGTGGATGGATAAATAGTACAAATTACGCGCTTTCTGACAAAGCTGCCCGTAATTTCCGCAAAGCTGCAAGTTGCATGTGACGAGTGACGACACGTCTGGACAAATTGATCTTTTGAAATCCGGGGTTCAGCTCGTGGTTTCTGAGCAAGCCTATTTTTTTGAGAAATGAAACGCCTCTTTTGAGAAAAGAATCCGACTTTTGAGAAAGGAGCCTCGACTCTTCGATTTGCGAGAGGACGCTTATTCGATTTCTGATGAGCGCCTCTTTGATTTCTTCTTTTTATAGAGGCATTAATTTTGTTCCACAACACACTTGAGCTCCCTCCTGTAAACATTCCCTTCTTGCACTTCCGAAATCTTAATCTGTCCGATCTCTTCTTTCTCCAAAACCTTTGAAAAATGTCTGGCCTTTCTGATCGTCGTTTTGATTTGAACCTTGGTGAAGGTGCAGCCCTGCCTTCTCCAGACAACATATGGCGCCCGTCCTTCATATCCCCTACTGGTCCTCTTACCGTTGGGGATTCGGTGATGAAAAATGACATGACCGCTGCGGTGGTGGCCCGGAACCTTGTCACCCCCAGAGATAACAGACTGCTCACTAGACAGTCTGATGAATTGGCGGTTAAGGAGTCTCTGGCTCTTAGCTTGCAGTGTGCGGGTTCTGTGTCCAACATGGCCCAACGCCTATTTGCTCGAACCCGTCACGTTGAATCGTTGGTGGCTGAAATACAGAGTCTCAAAGAGGAGATTAGAGGACTCAAGCATGAAAATAAACAATTGCATAAGCTTGCACACAGTTATGCCACAAACATGAAGAGGAAAATTGACCAGCTGCAGGAAACTGATGGTCAGATTTTACTTGATCATCGGAGGTTTGTGGGTTTGTTCCAACAGCATCTGCCTTCGTCTTCTGGGGTGGCACCGCGCAGTGAAGCTCCAACTGATCAACCTCTGATACCTCCTCCTTCTGTGGCCCCACCGACTGCTGAGACTCCGCCGACTACTGCGACCTCTCCCAAGCAGCCTTTGTGAAGGCTTTCTCTTGTATTATGTTATGTTTCTTTATTTCCCAGTTTGCTGTTCATTTCCACGAAGTTTAATGTTAAAATCCTTTGCATATTTGTTAATGTTTCAAAATAGAAAGTCACAACAAAAAATAATTAAACAAGTAATAAAATTGACAATCAAGCAGAATAAATGGGTTGCCTCCCTTAAAGCGCTTGCTTTAACGTCTTCCAGCCGGACGATGAACACAATTACTCGCCACTGGAGCCCACGGCATGCAAGGGAATGTCCTCCACAACATGCTCAACAAAGTTCTCATAGATTACATCCTTGAACGGAAATGGATAGTGATGTTTGTTGATGGGTGCGTTGTGTTGCCTAAGGTTCATGTTCATACGCCCACCATCGGGGATTTGCTTGGGTACCTGCACCAAAGAAGGGAACCACCTATCAACTTTAATGGAAATTGGATTTGGATTAGGTGGCTTACCTATGTGTTGTGATGAAGTGGCAGCAATGTGAACATTCTTCCCCATGGTGCGTTCGGCCAATTTGAGCATTTTGAGAGCAGTGGCCGTATGGTCCTTGTGCGCCACTCCAATTCCCTCGTCTTGCATGGTTCTTGATGCATCCTTTGTGCCTGGTGCTGAACGGTCCAGTCCTATCTTTTCAATTTTATCAATGGCACAACAAGAATGAACAACATTAGGAGTCTCAATGGATTCAGAAATTTTGAAACTAATCATGTCACCACCAAATGCCATAGTGACCAATCCTTTGGCCACCTCAATCTTCGTTTGAGCCGTTTTCATGAATGACCTTCCAAGGAGGATGGGCAATGAAGGGGCATGGTCCGATTCATCCATTTCGAGGACATAGAAATCTGCCGGGAAGATTAAATGATCAACCTGCACTAAAACGTCTTCCAAAACTCCCTTTGGATAAGCGTTAGATCTATCAGCCAATTGTATGATTACACCATCATTTTTCAATGCTCCTAAGTTCATAGATGCATAAATGGAATATGGCATAACATTTATAGAAGCACCTAAATCAAGCATGGCAGATTTGAAACGGGTATTACCAATGACACACGGAATTGTAAAACTCCCCGGATCTTTGCATTTGGGGGGTAGTTTATGTTGCAAGATGGCGGAGACATTCTCACTTACATGTACCACCTCTTTCTCCCGGACACGTTTCTTTGTTGTACAAAGCTTCTTTAAACACTTGGCATACTTCGGGATTTGCTTTATGGCATCAAGGAGGGGAATGTTGACATGCACCTTTCTAAATGTCTCTAGAACATCTTTTTCCTCCTCTTCGTTATTTGATTGCAAAAATCTGCTAGGAAAGGGGACATTGGGCAGATTAGTGTTCGAAATCACAACATTTGGAACATTCTTACCTGAGGTGGACGGATGGGATGTCTTAGATGGCTGCGGCATGGGTGATGGTACCCTTGCCGTGGGGTAGGTGTTCTCATCTTCTTCGAGTTGTATCTTCTCATCTTCCTTGTTTCTCACCTCTTTTCCATTTCGTAATGTGATAGCCTTTGCAGATTCGAAGCCACCCTTTGGATTGACCAGCGTAGTGCTTGGTAACTTACCATTTTCACGGAATTGCCCCAAAAATTCGGCCATTTGGCCCATTTGCTTCTTCAGCTCATTAACCTCCTTTGCTTGGTTCTGCATTCCCTGCGCCATGGTGGTTAGTAATTGATATGTTTTATCATCATTCATAGACGTACCTGGGTTAGTTTGGGAAGATTGTGCCTGAGGAGGTGGTTGTGGTTCCATTGGCCTTGGAAAGAAACCCGGGGGTTGTCGGAATCCACTTTGTTGGCCATATTGTGGTGCATCTCTCCATCTGAAATTGGGGTGGTCACGCCATCCCGGGTTGTATGTATTGGAGAAATGATCATTCCTTGGTTGGTTTTGATTCCCATAACCCACAGCATTGGCCGATTCCCATCCTCCATTCTCAATTAATTGAGGGCATTGATCAGATTGGTGTCCTTGAATTGAGCATACACCACAGATTGTAGTTCCTTGCGTTTTGGGGCCTTCAACCAACTGCGATAACATAGACGTAAGGTTAGCCATTTGGGATTGTAACTCAGAAATAGAACTTACCTCATTGACATGATGTGGCCGTGGGGTGTCTCTTTGCCCAACACCTTCATATTGTTGTGCATTGAGTGCTCGATTCGCAATGAGAGTTTTGGCATCCCTAGGTGTCTTATCCACTAGAGCTCCTCCCGCGGAAGCATCCAACATTTGCCGTTCAAGTGGTAAAAGACCTTCGTAAAAGTATTGAAGAAGTAACTCCTCCTTCATCTGATGGTGTGGACAAGAAGCAACAAGTGATTTAAATCGTTCATAATAAGATGGAAAAGATTCACCTTGGCTTTGCTGAATTCCACTTATTTTTTTACGAAGAAGAATGATGCGAGAAGTTGGGAAAAACTTCTCCAGAAACGCCCTCTTCATACTCTCCCAAGATGTAACTGTACCGGGAGCCAACTCGTATAACCAATCCTTGGCTTTGTCCATTAAAGAGAATGGAAAAGCCTTCATCTTTAAAATACTTCCGTCAACGGTAACCGGAGTCATACTTGAGCACACCACTTCAAATTCCTTCAAATGTTTGTTCGGATCCTCCATGGAAAGCCCATGGAACTTTGGAATGTGGTGGAGCAAACTTGACTTTAACTCGAACTCTTCGGTTTTACCTTGAGCAGCCATGGGATATTGGATACACAATGGTGCGGCATTATCCAAACCCGAGGCGGCAAGCTCCTTGAGCGTACGGTTGTCCATGGCTATACCTTGCTCTTCTCCACCCACTTGTGCCGTGGCCTTCTCTTCAACCTCAACTTCTTGCTCTTGTAATTCAGGCTCGGGACTAGGAGGATTAGACTCTTGCAATTTCTTTTTCCTTCTCAAAGTCCTCTCAAAATCACCGTCAAAGTCGGAGATATGCTAACGAACAGGTTGTGAGCTACGGGTCATAAACTAGTACCTAAAAACAAAGAAAACAAAACAAATCAGCAACTTAAACAGAAACTTAAACAAAATACAATAATTCGAAAGAAAACAATCCAAGAGATTAGCAAAGTTGCTAATCCCCGGCAACGGCGCCAAAATTTGATGTGAATAATAAGTTAACACACAAAATTAAACCCTCTTTTTATCAAATGTAGTAAAGTATGTAAGTAGGGATCGTTCTAGGCCGGGGATTAGGAGGGATTGCTAAACACTTGAAAACTGACTTAAAAACATAAAAACAAAATTTAAAACACTAAACTAGACTCAAAGAATGCAAAACTATACTTTAAAATACTTAAACAAACATAAAATTCAAAACAGCAACCTAATGACTCAAAACTGCCTAAAAACCACTTTCTGGGCAGTTTTGAGAACCTAACAAGAACTTGGACGAAGTTGGATGAAAACTTGAATCAAAACACTTAGAAACACAAATCAAAACACTTTCTAACTAATCTAAGACTTCAAAATAAAGGGGGATTTGTTTTGGACAAAATTTGAAAACAAAACAGAAACTTTAAAACAAAACAGATTGTAAAACGTTTTTGGATGAAAAGGATGGATAAAAGGCTAGTTAGGAGGTTCTTCTCCACACATGACACACTTGCAAACAAAATGATTTTCAGTTGTTCTTTCAATAAATTATGAAACTCAACACCCCAAGTTAATTAGATACGCTTAAATTAACCTTCAAGTTCTCCTTAAGTTAATGAATTGGATGGAAAAGCGCATACAACAATTCAAAGCATTCCTCAAAGGTTCCTTACGTGATGAGCACAATAAAGATACAATCAAGAATCATGAAGCACAATGAGAACAATAAGTGTTGACGAGGCATTCGTTACTATGATGAGCATGAAACTAGTGCCAAGAATTCATTCAACGCGATCGTTTTCAAGCGACCTTCACTACTTGTGATTATAAGATTGTAACTATTAGGTGAAACTCCCTCATAATCTAGCATCATATTCATGCATGAAAACTAAGCGTGCACTCTCAATCACCATACACAAATAAGTTATCAATCAAGTAGATGAACGAATTGAATCCGCAACTTATGAAATAACAACTGAATGTAATCAAATCATATTGCAAGCATGTACATGGTTTCGAATCACCCCCCAACTAAAGGGGTTTAGTTCCTCATTCTTGCAATACAAAGATACATAAAATTTGACATTAAAATCAAAGGAAAGAAAACACCTAAAATGCTCCAACTTGGAAAGCAAGTGCATCAATGGATCTCCCTTCCTCCTTGTTGCGGCATGAAGCTTGTGGACAGATTTTTGGGTGGATTTATGGTGTAGAATGGATGGGGAATGATATGGAGGGGTTTAGGGTGAGTGTGGAAGAGTGTTTGATGGTTGGAAGGTGGTGGAGAACTAGGCAAAGAGGGTGGAAGAAGGTGGAGTGGCTGTTATGTTTTCTAGGCACTAGAATGGTGTTTTTGGGGTGTTTTGCTTCCTAGGGTGTGTATGGACGAATTTCTGTGATAAAATGATGAATATGGGGGATTGTCCTTTGGCCAAGGGGTGTAAACATGTATTTATAGGCCCCAAAAACCTTAGAAAATCAGGTTAGGCTAGGGATGAAATGCATGGCAAGTTGGTGTGTGTGGTGTGCAATGGTCCAAGGGTGAAAATGAAGTGATGATGCAAAGTGTGAAGGGTAAAATGGAGTGGTGTTGTAGCTAGGGAGCATGAATGATTGTGTACATTGCATAGAGATGGAAAGGGAGGTGAAAATGTGTCAATAAATGGGTCAAAGGTGCAGCAACATGTGGTACACAAGGCATGGGATTCCAAATGTGAATGATGGAGCATCAATTGGTGCATGTTATGGTTGTGAAAATTGTATAAAATTTTGTGGGTGAAGGGAACAAGAGGTATCAAGCAATTAAGTGTAATAATTAAATGAATTGAAGCATGAAATCAGAAATTATGTAGGGGACAAGAGTGATCAAGCATGGCATGGAATCCAAAGGGAATTCTATGTGGTTTGCATGGCAAGGAATGCAAGTTGGGGTGACAGATTTTTGGGCTGTTTTCTTCATCTTTTGGACCATAATTCTTCACATTCTTGGCCTCTTTAGTTCTCAAATTCGTCCATCCACTTTGGCCCATGCATTTGCTATCCATTCCAAGCCCGAAACATGCTCCAAAGGCCTCCAAAATGCATCTTCTTGCATACTTTGTACTTAGAGTCTTTCACTTTGCATGTGGGCTTCTTTGCATGTGTATGAGTTGTCATTGTTTATCCTTGCAATTACACACACACACACTTGCACACACATATGCCCAAAACGTCCATCCTCATGCATGCAATCCATTTGAGCCCAATATTGATCCAACATGCACCAAAATGCACTTTTCTTGCCAAGGTTGTTATTAAGACCTATAAACAAATGAAAATGGCTTTAAACACTAAAATAACTAAAGAAACACTACGTAAACGCACAAGAACAAGCCAATTAAGTCGCATAAATATGCTCCTATCAAGTCTTCACTTCGACCGTTGGGGGCATACTCCAAGTCAAGTGAACTTGAAGGATGGAGTTATGTCACTCCGAAGAAACTGCACGAGAAGTATACGTTTTCTTCACAAGTGCACCAATCGGAAAGGGGGTAAAGCAGCTTTCGCCAACCTCCAAAGCAATGTGAAAGTGTTGAGGATAAGGAAATTTTGGCACAAAGATCGTTCATGCACGATCTCTTCTTCCTCGAAGATTTATTCAAATACTCGACCAAGGTTCCTTGCTATGAAGATTGCGAGGAGCGCCTCTCCAAGATCGCTTTGAAGAAATTGGACAAGCAGCAACCATCTCGTTCACAAGTTCATCAGTCGAAAAGGAGGCAAAACAGTTCTTGTCAACCTCTAGAACAATGTGAAAGTGTTGGAGATAATGAAATTTCGACACAAAGATCGTCCACCCCCATCATAATGCTTGATTTCTTTCCAGAAGACTTATTCAATTACTCAGTCAAGGCTCCTTGCTATGAGGATTGTGAGGAACGCCTCTCCCAAGTCGCTTGACAAATCCACAACAACCAAATGCTCCTTGTTCGCACGAGCCTAAGCTGCACGAACCAAAGCGTCTGGCCCGCAAGAGCATAAACTATGTACGGAAAAACCATCATCAAAATCACCATTAAAACCATAAAAAAAGAAGTATCTGAACTATGTTGTGACTTGATCTCTTCCTTGGAAGAGTATGGAGGCAACTTGAAACTTCAAAACTTCAAGTACAGTCATATCATCAACAAAAACACAAAAACTTTGAAGAATAAAAACAAAAATTCAAAATATGAATACTTTATTTCTTTAAAGGAATGATTTGGTTACAAAGCCGTATTACAAAGGTGAGCATTACGCCAACATCACCACCGAGGAAAGTTATGACCAAAAGGCACTATACATCATAAACTCGTTGCAGTCTTTTGTACAACCCCACAAGGTAAAGGTGACACATTGGAACAAGCTCCAAGCAGCAGCGGCAAAAAGCCCATGGCAAGCAGCAAGGTCAATGTGCACGGCAACGTCCCCACCGAGGAAAGTTATGACCAAAATGCACTACACAGCATAAACTCGTTGCAGTCTTTTGCATAACCCCACAAGGTAAAGGCGATGCACTGGAACAAGCTCCAAGCAGCAGTAGCAAAGAGCCCATGGCAAGCAGCAAGGTTAATGTGCACGGCAACGTCCCCACCAAGGAAAGTTGTGACCAAAAGGCACTACACAGCATAAACTCGCTGTAGTCTTTTGCACAACCCCACAAGGTAAAGGACACACTAGAACAAGCTCCAAGCAACACGGCAAATAGGACAGCTACAAGACGATCCTTCAAAGCACGCTACAGTAGCAAAGAAACCAAAATGTCACGCAATCGCACTACGCAAACCAGCATCGATTACACAAGCAGTTTCTTACACCGCATTATGACGTCACCACCAAGGGAAAAATGTGACCAAAAGGCATTACACAGTGAAGCCCCGTTGCAATCTTTTGCACAGCACCACACGGCAGCGCACCACCGAGGGAAAACTGTGATCAAAAGGCACTACACAACGAAACCCCGTTGCAGTCTCTTGCACAAACCCTAGGCAGCAGAAAGCACAGATATGCCCACGTCCTACTCACTCATAATACCACGTCTCTGAAAGCTTCGTGAGGGTTCCAGCATCATGCTCTGCCTTCTTCAAAATTAAAGATTCCTAGCATCACATCAAAATAAAAATAAATAAATGTTCTATTAAAGAAAGTCAATTTACACTAAAAATAACATAAAATAAAATTGTTTCATACAAAAACATAAGTAAACCATTAAAAAAAAAATCAGGCCCGTTTCCATTTCTTTTCGGCCCACAGTATGGCCCAGCAGCACATGCTCTCCCTTAACTCTGCCCTTTGTCCTCCTGACCCGAGCCTATCATCGGCAAACCCAAGAATATGGGCCCATCATCTTCCCTATTCGATTTCAAGCCTTCATCTCCGCTGGTCTCTCATGCTCATCGTCAACAGCTGTAAGATCACTTCAGGTCAGGCCCAAAACCACAGCCTCAATCCCCCATTCTTCCACTTCATTCCGTGACCTGCATCTCAACGTCGACTCTCCCTTCACTCATTAGATTACGGAGGTCATAAATAAGGGGAAATTGGTGTCTGATGAGATTCATCGAGCGATTCTGAATCACCCACATGATCTGTGCCCCATCGATGGTCGTGACTTTGTTGAAACACGAGGACAAAAACGAGATGGACGTAGAGCCATAGTTGCAAGAGATGAATCCACATCAGACAGGACCCAACTGTAGTGCACCTCTCTGCTACAAGGCTTCCATTAACAAACAGCAACCTCTTCACTGCGTTCCACTTTCTTTCTTCGTCTCTCTTAGACGCACAACAATGGCGTTGCTCACTTCAGGACCAGCTGCTCTTACACCTCCCGCGGTAGCACTGTCAGCCGCAGTACGTAATCTTCCTCCACCATAATCATTGTACCTCTCCCAGCTCGCCTTCGAAAAGTCAAAGGGTTGGGTCGCTTTTGGTTCTCCCCAGTCAACGCTCTACGTAGTGGTTGCGGTTGTAGACAGAGCTTGAGCCATGGAAGCCCAAACACTCAGTCGCCGCTGGCCATCTAAGATCTGTTGCAGGCAGCAAGCAAGTCTCTTTGGTCACGTGCGTTTCCTCTCCAACGTCTCTCTTCACAAACAGCGACAACAGTAGCAGTTGCACGGAAGTTCACAATCATCATCATATGTAGGTTGAACTTGATTTCGAGAGTTTTGGTTGGCTTTTTAAACCGATGCTATTTTCGAACAACTTCACAGGCGGCCTCTTCACTTCTTTGTCAAAATGTTCGTCTCTGACCAACAAGACAATAACTTGCTTCAAATTATGTACGACATGGAAGTTGCACAGGTACAAGCTCCAGCACACTCCGACCGAGACTGTGTCAGATGGTCAACTGGGTGAAGGTAGTTGTGTCTCGCAAATGGCTAATGCAATGAAGAAATTGGAAGCTCTTGAGAGCTTTGTGACCCAGGCTAATCATCTCCAACGGCAAAATTACGTCGTGGTCACTGGTTCTTCATGCTTGTCAATCAACCACTCCGCCTCCTCTTCGCCTTTCATCCTCCATAGCAAGGCATACATCCAAAATGCTTGACTCATCTCCATTGCCAAGAATACATCTGTAACCAAACCTCTCAACATACTCAGTTTTCTTCCTCCCTGAAAATACAAACGCCTGACTCTTCTTCCTTGCCAAGAATACATCTGCAACCAAACCTCTCGACATACTCAGTTTTCTTCCTCCCTGAAAATACAAACGCCTGACTCTTCTTCCTTGCCAAGAATACATCTGTAACTAAGCCTCTCAACATACTCAGTTTTCTTCCTCCTTGGAAACACCTCTTTAACCAAATCACACCAGAGCAAAGGTATCTCATATCATGCTTTTCCTTTATCATTTCCTGTGCCCTTGCTTTTGCCTGCAGAACAAGGAGAAAGGAAGCAATAAGTCGGAACCTGAAATTAAACGTCCGATCGGGAACTGATTGCCCGGAACCTTTGCCTAGTTGCTTACCTAGCATTGCTCTTGAGTGCTCATCTTCAACTGTCGACGGGTCTCGAATTTCCTCAACGAATACTTCAGGATAGTTGATATGATGTTGGCTCTTTACACTGAAGCTGCTAAGCATGGATGAATCGCTGAGAAGTGATGCTCCGAATAACCATTGAAAGGCAAAAAGTTGCGCACCACTTCTGCCAGGTGAAAGAAACAAGCAGAAGAGAACGTAGCACGATGAGCTGGAACAAAGCATTATAACAGGACACCTTTCTTGGCAGAACTGTATAATATAGAAAAATGAGTCTAAGTCAAATCCAAGCCCGCCATCGTTGCTATAGTAAAAAAGCTCGATAAGCTTCAACAACCTTTCGCTGGCACTATCGCTGAAGAGCAAAGTCTCGATAACTCTTGAAGATCATACCGTTCACCAAACTGCTCCGGGTTCATATGAAAATGCTGTGAACTTTTTTGCTCTTTCAAAGCAAATTCTTTGCAGCATCTGACCTTATTCCCTGACCTTCTTTAATATGAATTGGAAAGATTGAACAAATAAACAGACCATCACCTCCATCTTGTGCTTACTTGCCATGTGTCCAAATCCTGAAACCGCTCGTGGTCATGTTTAAGTTCAAGATCAAGCCCCGACGGCCCTTGAAGAAATCACAAGTCCGATTCAAGATTAAGTGTCCACCACTCTTGAGTTAAATCCTTCGAGATCAAGCCCCAACGGCTCTTGAAGAAATCATAAGCCAGATTCAAGATCAAGTGTCCACCACCCTTGAATCAAATCTAGTTCAAGATTAAGTCTGTGGAAAGTCCTTTGGAAGAAACCAGAAAATCCTCCAACCTAGTTCAAGATCAAAGCTATGGAAAGTCAATAAGCGTAACAAAATACGTGCCGATTCATCCATTACCAAAGCCAAAAATCATCTACCACATGAAGCTTATTGTGGTCCAAATTTCATCCAAGATCAAGCCTCAACGGCTCTTGAAGAAATTTCAAACAAAATTCAAGAACAAGCCTCAACGGCACTTAAAGAAACTCCCAGCCCAATTCAAGATTAAGCCTCAACGGCCCTTGGATCGACATCTACATTAAGGGACTTCAAAATGCATCTTCTACACGTGACAAGCTCATGTATACAACGCGCCTTGAAGTGGGGGCATTTGTAGACATTGAAATTTCGGTGAAATAAATATTGACAATTGTATTAAAATTACAACCTCCATTCATTTCACCTACATCATACACTCACCTCACCTACAATATCCACTCAATTCACCTACAACAATCCACCCAATCCACTTACAACATCCACCAAAACAAAAGGATGGTGGTAATTCATTCTCAAAGCCTATAAATAGGCCTCCCCATCAAAGGATCAAGGGAGGATTTTACATACATTTCTCTACTCCCAAATTGGAAGAGAATTCACATCACACCAAAGCCTTGAACCCTCGAAACTCTAAAGCTCTCAAGCAAATCCTGAAGAATCAAGAAAGCCCTCTTCGTTCTTCATCAAAATCCTCTTTCAAGATCAAGCCCCAACGGCCCTTGAAGAAACTTCAACTAATTCAAGATCAAATCCCGACGGCCCTTGAAGAAAGTGTTCATCATTCATCATCCATTCATCCTAAAGATTAAGCCCCGACGACCCTTTGGATCAACAACATCAACAAATCTACCCATTACATAGATAGAATCAGAGGATCAAATTGTAAAAGAGATTGTAACCCACAAAATCAATACAAAATATTATTTTGTACACGTGTTCTTGTCTCGTTCATCATGGGAATTCCCGTGTTTACAATGGTATAATGATGTTTGAGTGAAAAGAATAAACATTAGGCTCATTCATATCTCTATCAGTACAATTAATTTGATTAAATTGTCCACAACTTTCTTACAATAAAGCTCTATATTTCTGTTTAACCGCACTAAAAAGCCTGTTTTTCACTCAAGAATCCTGTCGAACCATCTCAGCAGTAATTTTTCGAAAAAATCACACACATTTTAATCTAACACCAACCAAGGAGTTGTCAAATCAGGAAAAATCAAAAAGAGAAAAAACTTACCCAAAAATAACAGGACCGCCGGAACCGTCGGTAAATCTGTGACTGACCAAGCAAGGAACCAAACCGCAAAATATCCTCTTAGCCAGGAAAACTCTAGCACAGGAACAGAGCCAACCCAAAACCAAACAGTTACAATTCCATCCAAAATTAATCAAAACACATAATAAAAATCAAAACACAACAATTAGAAAACATACCTCAGTTGTAACTTCCCAGCGATGCAAAAACAACCGGTGCTCAAACGGAAAACAAAATCAGAAATAGATCCGACCAAAATCGGTGCAAATCAGACATAAACAAACGCAAAAAATCTCTTGACTAGTCTTGGAAGCTACGAAATTGAAGAATCTATTCCTCATATTGATTCTACTTGATATATCATTAGTAGGATCGTGAAATCATGAAATTATCCAAAAATCCTATATCGTAGAAAATTGAAAATTGCAGGTAATCAAAAGCTCAAGAATTTTACATAGAAGAACTAACTTTCAAATAATTAAATATATAATTACGAGAGAAATGATACCTGTGTATAGAGGTGTTTCAATGGAGGGGAGAGAGAGAGAAGCTCCGAAATCGGGAGGAAGAAGCCGCGAGTAGGTTTTTTATTTTTAGTTGCTTCGGCAAACGAAGAGGTGGAAGAAAAGAAGAAAAAAGAGAGAAACGAAATGGAGGGTGAATCGGTGTTGTAGTTGGTTGCAAGATAGTGACAGAGAAGTCGATGGAAAAGATGAGTCTAGAAGAGGAAAAGAATAGCAAGGAAGCAGGTGGAACACCCTAGATTTTTCAGCCTGCTTCCATTTCACCGATGACAAACACATGTAAAACATGCCGCAATTGAAATTAAACAAACCAAGCAGAGGCAATTTCGTTAGATCACTGTTACTTTCACTGTTCATGAACAGTGTTCCACCAATTTGGGTTTTATAGAATAAATTTAACGTTTAGGAGAACGATTTTGATATGGTGTGAACTCGACATGGTGAACTCGATGAGCACGAAAAGCTAGTCGTAGTGCTTCGACAAGTTGACATTGTAATATCTACATTGTCTATTCCTCAGCTTATTCAACAGTTCAAAATTATCAACGCCATCAAAGATGCTGGCAATATAAAGGTGAAAATATATGTGAGAAATGGTCTTTCGGTTTGAATGTGAATCGGAACCATACAACAACAACAACAACAAAGCCTTTTCCCACTAAGTGGGGCCGGCTATATGAATCCTAGAACGCCATTGCGCTCGGTTTTGTGTCATGTCCTCCGTTAGATCTAAGTACTCTAAGTCTTTTCTTAGGGTCTCTTTCAAAGTTTTCCTAGGTCTTCCTCTACCCCTTCGACCCTGAACCTCTATCACGTAGTCACATCTTCGAACCGGAGCGTCAGTAGGCCTTCTTTGCACATGTCCAAACCCATTTTGTGTACGTGTTGGTGCTTCACCGCCCAACATTCTGTGCCATACAGCATCAGAACCATGATGTGGATATTCTTGGCTACATTACTCAGTCAAGTTCATTTTATATATATGCTCATGTCTAACTACGTACAATATATACATATTGCGATTGTAAAATCAGAGATTTATTCCGGCAGAGTTTTGAGATGATCCAGAAAAAGCAAGCGCGCTGTCGCCTTTTGAGGCGATACATGAAAATAGAAGGGTTAGAGAGGTGACTGAAGCAGCAGGACTTCCGTACACTTATGTGTGTGCAAGCATATTTGCTGCATATTTTGTTGATTATTTGCTTCATCCTCATGAAGAACCTGCGGAAGTCGTTGTTCATGGGCTGGTGAAGTCAAGGATAAGCATGCACGTGGTGCACTACTTTACTTCTGAACCACAAACACACTATTTTCCTAGTAGAATGTTACAAATTTTTCTTTTATTTTATTTTTTTAATATTTATATAAAAATAATTTACACCGATTACGTGGCTTGAGAAATGAAATGAAAAATATTTTTCCCCTGTGAAGTCACCTTCAGCTACAACAAATATTGATCGCTAAGGACTTGTTTGATAAATATTTTGTATTTAGTATCTTTAGTTCACATTTTTTTGGCTAGAAATTGCATGAAAGTGTATGAAAATAATAAGGTACGAAGAAAAGAGGAAGGAGGTGTTAGGATTTTGGCTCGTCAAATATGTCCTAGTTGGTTTAGGATTGTTTTAGGAGACCTAGAGGTATACCGATTCTTGTCCTAGAGGGATTAGGAAAGAATTTCAGTTTCCTTATTCAATTTAGGTTTGGATTTCTAGAAGTCTATTTGGATTTGGATAAGTGTAATTTCCTAATCCACTTAGAAATAGGAATTCAATCAGCTTTGGAACGTGTAAGCCAACCCTATGTCTATAAATAGGGTGCGGCAAGGCTGATTTTTTAAGAGAGAAAGAAAACAGCCAGACAACCAAGAGTTTTGAGATTAGTTCTAGGGTTTGCAAAAGTTCTGTAATCTATATTATTAATCAAAGGAGCGGTGATTTCTCTACCTAGAGAAATCACAACTGGACGTAGGTAAAAGTTCTGCTGAACCAGTATAATTCTTGTGTGTTTCTAAGTTTTCTAATATTTGCTAGTTTAGTCTATTGCCATTGGTTACATTAAAGAACAAGGTCTAATGTGCGGGTTTTTCAACAATTGGTATCAAGAGCTAGGATCAAGGTGTTCTACGATGTCAAAAGGGAAGATGAATGCGGATCAAGGACCTGCGTTAAAGCCCTTTGACGGCAAGGATGACTTCACGGACTGGCAAATGATGATGAAGAACGTACTGATACAACAGGATTTGGTTGATGCACTCGATGGTAAGAAGCCGGAAAATATGACCAAGGCAGCATGGACTAAGGTTCTGAAGAAGGCCCAGAGTTCCATCGAGATCCATCTCACAAGATCAGTTCAGTCACACATCACCGAAAAGATGACTGCCCAGGAAGCATGGGAAAAGTTGGAGAATGTTTATATGGGCAAAACCGTGTCTAATAAACTTTTTCTAAAGGATGAACTATTCGGGCTTCGACTAGAAGAAGGAGGTGATATTGAAGATCATGTATGCAGGTTCCAAAATTGCATAGCTAATCTTCAGAAGGTCGAATAAACTTACAAAGATGATGATATGGCTATCATCTTGCTGAGGTCTCTACCTTCGTCTTTCAAGCACTTTCGAACAACTCTAATGTTTGGAAAAGAGTCCCTGAAGCTTGAAGACGTAATTCAAGCTCTTTAGTCATATGCTAAATTGGATGATATAACTAAAAGCTCTTAAGGCCTTTATGCCAAAGGTAAGGAGAGAGGGCGGGAAAAGACAAAGGAAGAGAAAATCGGCAATAGAGGTAGGTCAAAATCCAAGAAGAAAAAAGAAAAAAGGAAGGTTGCTTCGAATGTGGTTTAGCTGATCATTGGAAGAGGAACTGCAAGATTTGGAAAGAGAAAAAAGCCAAGATGGAATGAAGCTTAGGTTCAGCTAGTGCAGTCACTGAGCATGAGAGTGACGGAGAGCTTCTTTCAATAACATCAGGCTTCAAAGCTTTCACCAATTGGATTTTGGATACCGGATGTACTTTTCATATGTGTGCAGTAAAGGAATGGTTTGATACTTATAAAGAAGTCAGCAGCTGGGAAGTCTTAATGGGGGACGATTCTTCATGTCCTGTACGAGGAATCAGCACTGTTCGAATCAGAATGTTCGATAGAATGATACGAGCTTTGGGGAACATTAGGTATGTCCCTAGACTAAGAAAGAATTTGATTTCCTTGGGTACTTTAGATCAGGCCGATTATGAGTACAAGTCTAAAAAAGGAAGACTCAGGGTAACCAAAGGATCGCTAGTGGTAATGCAGGGTAACCTACAACCTAATAAGTTGTATAAGTTAATTGGGACCACTTGAAGGAAGATTTTGTGAAAACATGTTCATTTAAGCAACATCTATTAGCATGCAATTAACAATTAAAGGCGGAATCATGCTAGCATGCACTTAAAAACAAAACATTAACCAAGAAATTCAAAGCCTAGTAGATTGGTGAACCAAGACTCAACTCAAATCAAAGTGAGTTGAGAAATTTATACCTTTGTAGATTCCTCTTTGCATAAGCAAAGGCTAATCACCCAAAGAGAGGGCCTTTATTCCTTTCTTCTTAGATCCATGGATTTGGATGGAAGAATAGATTCTCCAAGTTCCCAAAATTGAGAACCTCTAAGTTTCCACACCAAGGATGGATTGATGAAGAAATGAGTGACCTAGAGGAAGCAAGATTGCTAGTTAATTTCCTCTAGGGTGGCCGGCCTCTTTAGAGAGAAAAGAGAGCTTTGTGTTCTCATATTTTCTCCAAAAGAAACCCTTTAATGAATTTAGGCTATAAAGTCCTTTATATAGTCCCTTCAAATAAGTGACCTAAAGAACCAAAAAGCCATTCTTCTAACATGGCCGGCCACAAGGGTTTTATTAGGCTTTTGGGCCTTTGTGAATTAAGTTGTCATACAACTTAAGTCAACGGGCTTGACGTTCGAAGCCCATTGGGCCTTGAGGCCCAAAACTAACCCGTGGTCTTTTAACGAACTTATTCGTTTGATTAATTAACATATTAATTAATCCTTGCCATAAATAATTAAACCATTTAATTATTCTTACTCATCTCCGTTGTTTCTTCAATCTTTACCTTACACGGTGTACGATCCATTAGGTTCCTTTTAGCGAGGCAGTGGGCGATTAGAACTCTTTCAAACTGATTGTGAATTGAAACTTACTTTCAATTCTCCCTTTAGTGATTATACACGTTTAGGGCTTCCACAAACCATGAGTGACACCTAGCAGCATATCATGGTTACCCAAGCTAATCAGAAGAGGTGGAGAACCTATTCAGTTTAGGATTACAAATGCAATACGGTCTTTCTCTAATACAATACTCTTGACCACATTGTTTGGTTTGATAGTTTATTCATGTCTACTATCCAATGTGATTCGTTTACTTATATGATTACCTTGAATATGATTTGGAACGCCTTTCTAAATCTCATTCATACTTTGATCAGAGATTTTCAATCATATCACAGAGTATTCTCCCTCAAACGGTTTGAAGGTTAGAGATCCCTTGTTGCGCATTCAATTGCCTCCATGGCTAAGTGGCTTAACCCCAACGATGCCGTGGACACCCGCAGATGGGGTGACTTTGACATAATCAAAGATCAAGGACTTAACCACAAGACGACTGTGATGCCTCAGGTCAAAGGACTACTTTGCATTATCCCAACCATGAGTTCTCATGTGACATGAATATGAGAACTCTTCGTTGATCGTGTTCAGTGAACTCATTCTCTATTGAGCACCTACGTACTTGTCTTGATGTCACACACACCAATGACTCGAGACTAGTCACTCTCCCTGAGAGAAGACACAGCACGTACTGATCTTAACGGACTGTCAATGCCCAATTGACAATCCTGTTGGAAATATGCCCTGAAAGTCAATCTTTGGAAGAAATCTTTCAGGACAAATGAATCGATGTATGGATGATTCTTATACATCAAATGGCAAAGATACTAATTAGGACTATCTCAATAAACGAAATATGTCCTGAATAGTGAATCCATGGACAATGGATCGATTGAAGAAGTAATCTAATGATGTTAGACTACAGAGACCTTCTTCACATAAACAGATGTCCAAAAAGGTTCCTGGTCATTGGATTGTCGGAGGGATACTGACAATGCGTAGACCGGTACATACTATGTCTGCTTCAATTGGAAGGATGGAAAGTCTCATCCCATTCGTGTTGTGACACTAAGACAAGTATGTAGGTGCTCATTAAGGGAATGAGTTCACTGAACACAATCGAACAGGAGTACTTGCATGGAGGTCTACTCACATGTCAAGCAAGTAACTCTAATGGTTGGAAAGATGTAAGTAATCCTTAGACCTGAGGCATCATCGTTGTCTTATGGTTAAGTACTTAATCTTTGACTATGTCAAAGTCTCCCCATTCGAGGGTGTCCACGGCATAATTGGGGTTAAGCCACTTAGTCATGAAGGCAAGTGTATGCGCAACAAGGAATCTCTAATCCTCGATAAGAGAGGAAGAATACTCTAAGATATGATTCGGGAATCTTCGGCCGAAGTATCGAGCGTAATAAAGGAAAGCGTTCCTAAACGACTCAATTGGATCATATAAGAAGGAATAATCACATTAGGGGTTTGACATGATATATCCATACCCTAATGATGTGATTGAGAGTATTGTATTAGAGAAGGATTGAATTACATTGTAATTCCAACTGACTAGGTTCTTTGAATAAACTTCTACATTAGCTTGGGTAGCTATGACATATGGTTAGATGTCACTCATAACTTGTGAGTTCTTCTAGATGATTAGATGTAGTCGTCAAAGAAGAAAGGTGAATTAAAATGAGGTTTTAATTCACTAAGTGATTGAATTAAATATAAGCAATTGGATTAATGCCAATCACCTCACTGCCTTGCTAATTAGAACCTAAAAGATTGTTCACCACAACACTATTGTAGTGAGTAACTAATGGATGATGGAAACAATTAATTGGATTAATTATGTGTTGTGATTAATTTAGAAAAGTCTAAAGAAATCATAAAAGCGATAAAGATCGTTTTGGGCTTAAAGAAACGTTCGGGTTTAATTAGGCCCATTGGGCCTAAACCCATTGGGCTTTTATTCAAGCATTGGATGACTTGAAATAATAAAAGCCCAAAGCCCAAAAAGAACACAAGAGGGCCGGCCATATTATGTGGGTTTTGGAGAGATATTTAGTCAAGTGTTGACTAGGTTTTCTTTTTGTCTATATAAGCAACTTTATAAGATATTGTTCATTAAAGGGTTTTTGTGAGTTTTGAACAACAAAAGAGGCAAAAGAAAATAGCCATCTTGAACCACAAAGGCCGGCCACCAAAAGGGGTTTTTTACTAACATCTCTTACACCCTTTTGGTTATTCCTTCATCCTTCTCACTACACTAGTGGGTGAGGATCTTTAGAGGTTTCCTACTTTGGGAACTTGAAGAGAACCTAGGAGCACTCATTGTAACAAAGTGGAGGAGGCAAGGAGGGAAGCTAGGCTCAAGGATTTCAAGGAGCAAAGGCCTTGGAGGTGGTCCATCCTTGGTCTTAAGTCTAGATCAAGAGGTATAAGACTAACCTTCACTTTGTTCTTGATTCTAAAATTGTTTTGATGCATTATATATAAACCTATGAACCTTGAAGGGGATTTGCATGACTATAGCTTTGATAATATGTTATAAATGCTTCCGCTGCTTTCGTATATTAAATTTGATTTGTATATGCATGATAGTCATTATGAAATCCCATTCTAGAATCTCATAATTTTCCCTTCAAATCCTATGATCAGGAACGTTTAGGATGTGTCTACGAAAGAATGGTCTCATGAATCTAACTTCTTTAGATTGCATTCTCCCAATCACATATTCCTTGGACTTATCGTTTAAGCATATAGCCTTTATATGAGACGGCTCAAACAATAATCTTTGCCCTTTATATTTAAACTACATTAGTTTAACATGTGAAATGTCCGTAAAGTATCATCATATGATTGGTTTTAGGGCACATTTCCAACACCACTATAGTCGGGGGAGCAGTTGTTTCTATAAATCAGAGTGTAGAAGACAAGACTGAACTCTGACATCATAGGCTCGGGCACATAAGCCTAAAAGGGTTGCAAGAATTACACAAGCAAGGCCTGTTGGAAGGCATGTCATCTTGCAAACTAGACTTTTGTGAATACTGTGTTCTCAGAAAGCAAAGAAAGGTATCATTCGCAAGTAGCAGTGTAGATAACCGAAGCAAGGAGCAACTCAGTTATATTCACTTAGATGTTTAGGGCCCTGCACCAACTAAATCAAATGGTGGAGCTAGGTATTTTGTTACTTTCATGGATGATTTTTCTAGGAAGGTTTGGGTTTATTTCATGAAGCAGAAATTCGAGGTTTTTGCAAAGTTCAAGGATTGGAAAACAGAAACCGAGAATCAAACTGGAAGAAAGATCAAGTACCTGAGAAGTGATAATGGAGGTGAATATACAAGTAATGAGTTCACCGATTACTGCAAGCAGGAAGGCATCATAAGGCACTTCACAGTAAAGAAGAATCCCCAACAAAATGGAGCTGCTAAGAGGATGAATCGAACTCTCATAAAGATAGAGATGAGCATGCGATTTGATTAACAGGTCACCATCTACAGTTCTTGGGCAAAGGTTGTTAATCATGCAAGTTATTTGATTAACAGGTCACCATCTACAGTTCTTGGTTTTAAAGAGTGCATAAGAGGTATGGTCTGAGAAGCCGGTGGACTATTCCAAGCTCAGGGTGTTCGGCTGTAGTGCTTATGCACATATTCCAAGTGATGAAAGGTCCAAGCTCAAACCGAAGTCTACACATTGCATATTATTAGGTTTTGAGAAATGAGTTAAGGGTTTCAAGCTTTGGGATTTCAACAACAGGAAAAAGGTTGTAAGTCGAGATGTTGTCTTTTATGAGACAACCATGCCCTTAATAAAGTTGAGAGCAGTAGGGAGAAGATGGATGATGCTGAAATTGAAGCAACAAATATTCCATTAACCAATTCAAAGGAAGAAAAAGCTCATGTGGAGCAAATCGAGCAAGAGGCCGAATCTAATGGTTTTGAGGAAGAATAAGAGCATCAGCATCGTTCACCAGTTAGGAATCAGGTGGAGCAAGAAACAGGGCAGATTAAAGGCACTTCAATCCTCCAGACATCCCAAAGGGTTCGAATTCCAACAAACAATCCACCTGCATTCCAGAGATGCATAGCACTAGAAAAACCTAATCGAAACAAGAAGAAGCGTGATAGATTTGGGTTTGACCAAGACGAAGTTAATTATGCTCTTAACATTAGTCAAGAAGATCCAACTACTTATCGAGAAGCTATAGCTAATGATGAGAGAGATAGTTAGATAAGTGCTATGACAGAAGAAATGGAGTCTCTTTACAAGAACTTTGTTTGGGAGTTGGTTCCTAAGCCCAAAGACAGAAAGCTAGTTGGATACAAGTGGGTATTTAGGAAAAAGAAAAGACTACATAAACAAGATGCCGTGAGATTCAAAGCAAGGCTTGTGGCTAAGGGGTACTCACAAAAGGAAGAGGTGGATTATGATGAGATCTTTTCACCTGTAGTCAAGCATACTTCTGTCAGATTGCTTTTAGCTATAGCAGCTCAGCATGACATGTAGATTAAGCAGATGGATGTGAAGACAACATTTCTTCATAGAGATCTAGAGGAGACGATTTTCATGGCTCAACCAGAAATGTTTGTTGAATATGGGAAAGAGAAACTAGTATGTCAGCTAAGGAAGTTCCTGTATGACCTGAAACAGTCTCCAAGACAGTGGTACAAGGGGTTTGATTCATTCATGCTGAAAATCAATTTTAGAAGATGTTTATATGACTGTTGCGTGTATTATCAGGTGTTCCAAGATGGGATGATCATATTTTCTATATGTGGATGACATTCTAATTGCTTGTCAAAACAAGTCTAGAATTCAAGACTTGAAAAAGATGTTAAGCAAGGAGTTTGATATGAAGGATCTAGGTGCTGCACAAAAGATCCTTGGCATGGAAATTCAGAGAGATAGAACCGCTGGAAGGATCTGGATATCACAAGCCAAGTATATTAAGAAGGTTCTTGAGAAGTTCAACATGCAAGAAGCAAAGGTAGTTTCGACTCCTTTGGCGGCTCACTTCAGGTTATGTGGGCAACAGTGTCCTACATCCGAAGAAGAGCAATAAGTAATAAAGAATGTGCCTTATGCTAATGCAGTGGGCTGCCTCATGTATGCAATGGTTTGCACACGTCCCGACATAGCTCAAGCAATCAGTGTCGTTTCCAGATACATGGCAAATCCAGGAAAGCAACATTGGGATGCAGTCAAGTGGATTTTGCGTTATTTGAAGGGTTCTTGGCGATAAAGGATTATGTTTGAGAAGTAAAAAGAAAATGCAGGGGTGTTAGGATATGTGGATGCAGATTATGTAGGGGACTTAGGCAAGAGAATGTTAACTTCTAGTTATGTGTTTACGTGTGTAGGAAGACCAATCAGTTGGAGGGCACTACTGCAACCAATTACAGCTTTGTCGACCACAGAGGCAGAGTATATTGCTTTGGCCGAAGCTAGAAAGGAAGCGATTTGGCTTAGTGGCTTGGTAAGTCAAATGGGAATCACTAAAGATTGAGTAAAGCTGAAGTGTGATAGTCAAAGTGCCATTCACTTGGCAAAGAATCAGGTTTTTCTGGAAGATCAAAGCAAATTGAAGCAAGTTATCACAGAATCAGAGATTGGGTAAAGTCTAAGGAAATTTGGATTGAAAAGGTTCATACGGATGACAATGCTGCATATTTCCTTACAAAGATAGTGCCGGCCAAGAAGTTCAAGCATTGCTTGAACTTGATCAATCTCGTTGATTGATTAAGGAGAAGCACATCCTCACTTAAGGTGCAATGAGGCAAGAAAAAGATTGCCAAGGTGAAGAATCTTGAAGATTTTCAGAGCTGCTTCAAGAAGGTTCAAATATACTCTGGGGTGCAACGATCAAGACTTGGTTTGACTCACCAAGGTGGAGATTGTTAGGATTTTGGCTCGTCAAATATGTCCTAGTTGGTTTAGGATTGTTTTAGGAGACCTAAAGGTATACCGATTCTTGTCCTAGAGGGATTAGGAAAGAATTTCAGTTTCCTTATTCAATTTAGGTTTGGATTTCTAGAAGTCTATTTGGATTTGGATAAGTGTAATTTCCTAATCCACTTAGAAATAGGAATTCAATCAGCTTTGGGACATTTAAGCCAACTCTATGTCTATAAATAGGGTGCGGCAAGGCTGATTTTTTAAGAGAGAAAGAAAACAACTAGACAGCCAAGAGTTTTGAGATTAGTTCTAGGGTTTGCAAAAGTTCTGTAATCTCTATTATTAATCAAATGAGCGGTGATTTCTCTACCTAGAGAAATCACAACTGGACGTAGGCAAAAGTTCTGCCGAACCAATATAATTCTTGTGTGTTTCTAAGTTTTCTAATATTTGCTAGTTTAGTCTATTGTCGTTGGTTACATTAAAGAACAAGGTCTAGTGTGCGGGTTTTTCAACAGGAGGTAGGAATGAAGTAGAATGTATGAAACAAATATTGTCGATAATCACAATTATTGACTATTCAAATTAAATGCTCAATGTCTAGCTTGAGACTCGAAGACGCATCTTAGTCGAACGGGATTATTTTTTTCTTGTTTCCACAAAAAAAAAAGAAGGTTATATTGTTGAATTCATTTTTCTTACGTAGGAAATATACAGTTGAAAAACAAATATGCAAAAAATAATTTTTTTTCTTTATGTTCTTTGTTCTCTTATTTTGGATGTCTATAGTTGTGTTGAATTAGAGCAGCTCCACCAGAGCTGATAGCCCGATAGATTGGCTATCAAACAATGCATCCCATGTAAGAAGGTCCAGCCCAAGCTGGTGATTGAGCCTAAGGGGGCCCGAGGGAGAGGCTCGACGAAAGTAGTTGGCCCGAGAGCCCGATGCCCAGGTGATGCAAGGTTGACGTTAGGCAACATCAGCTACGTTTTCTCTCTTTTTTATGTCAGGTGCGTGCATTTCAAGCGCGCGTCATCCAACACGGTTTCAGACGTGGGGCCTGCGACGCTTTTCTGAAATGTTACCATTGGGGATGCCGCGTGGCTTCCATACGTTCGTTGGATTTCAACGACAACATTTTATGGACCATTGGATTTCCAACGGTAATTTTTTTTAAAACCTTATTTAATTTCAACCGTTGGTTCCACGTTATTCGCCTTTATAAATTAAAAAAAAAAACAGTTTAAAATTTTGAAATCTTACCGTTGTGCCACGTGGCACAATCTGGAGTGTTGGAAATCAATTTTTTTAATCCAACGGTAGAGATTTATTATGTGAATAAAATTTTTTAAAAAAATGTAAAATATTCAAAAAAATTCAAAAAAAAAAATTATTTTACTTTTCTATAAATACCTTCTCATTATCTTCTACCTTACACTACAATTTCATATTTTCTCAACTACTTTCAACCCCATTCCTATCTTTCTCTCAAAGTTTCAATCCACTTTTTTTCCATCAAAATGACTAATGATGCAGGTACGAATTGGACGCTTATTGAAGATGTTACGTTGTGTACTAGCTGGGTTGAAGTTACTCATGATCCGATTACGGGTAATGAGATGCAGTTGTGAGAAATGTGGAGTCTTATTCATACTAATTATCTTGGGAAAATTGGTGGGAAAAGAATCAAAGAATCGATGTCCAGTCGTTGGAGAATACTCAGCCAATCTTTTAGTATGTGGAGAGACGCCTTGGCACAAGCTAGTAGTAATCTTCGAAGTGGGGAAAATTTAGCGGATCAGGTAACAATATATTATTTATTTGTTTGTACTATACCCAAATTTACATTAGCTACTTTGATTATAATTTTTTCCTCTCCCCCATTGTGTGGACATTTCAAGCACAAGCTTGGTATAATGCCAAATCCAAAAACAAAAAGCAATCATTCACCCGATGTGAATGTTGGAATGTTGTCAAAGATTGTCCTAAATTCAGAGTTGTGTCCGTCGGTCCAGAAGTCGTCATGAACAGCACCCTTTTACAGTCTAAGCCCGATCATGCCTCGTATGTTCCTGATGATGATGTAGAAGAAGTGCTGGAAACGCCCCCTGAACAAGCGTCAGGGTCGACCTGTTATCCAATTAGGCATCAAAGTAAGAAGGCTTCAAAGAGAAAAAGGAATGCTTCCAAGAATGATTATGCAAAGTATATGGAAGAACTTGCTCGCCAAGGTGAACTGACTTTTGCACGAGAAATGGCAAAACTTGAGGTTGATAAGGCTAGAGATGAGGCAAAAGTTGCAGCTGTTGAGAAAGAATTTCAAGCTAATGAGAGAGAAAAAGAGCTGCTTAGGCAAGAAAGGGAAGAGATTAGAGAAGAAAGAAGGGCTCAACGAGATTGTGACATTATGAACATGCCTTTAGAAGGGAAGTCTCCGAATTCTAAATATTTTTTAGAATTCGGAGAAAGCAGACGTGGTGTGAAGAAGGCGTGCAAGAGAAGCGAGAGCAAGAGGAGATGGTCCTAGCACCACAAATTGGTTAAGTGATGATTTTCCATTCACGAGCCCATAATTTTCCAATCACTTTGTTTGTAATCGGAGCCTATAATTTGCCAATCACTTTGGGTTGTAATTTCTTATTTATTGAATATAGTACTTTATTTAAACTAAGAGTATATTTATTTAATTTGGTAATGTGTTTAAACTAAGACAATCTTTATTCAAAGGACATAAACACACCAAATAAAAACAAACACACTAAATGAACTTAAAAAACACACCAAATAAAATTAAACAAACACACCAAATATAAACAAACACACTAAATGAACTTAAGTATCTTGAGCTTGTTTCAATTCCCACTGGTGCTCTATCAAGTCAATTTGCCGAGCATTGTGCATATATGGCTCCTAAAGTGCAGTATATTGTTGAATAAGCCTTTCATTGTAACATCCATCCCTTTCTAATGGCTAGTGTTGCACGGGTTCTTCGGTGGCGTCATGAGCACAATATATTTGTGTTCTGGAATTGTTCATCGTGTCTAGCTCATATTCATCAACGACATCATAATCGTACTCATCTTCCAGAATTATGTTGTGAAGAATGATGCGCATCATCATGATGGATCAAAGCGACTCTAAATCAAACATTTTGGTAATACCTCTGACAATCGCCCAACGAGCTTGGAGGATACCAAAACAATGCTCTACATTCTTCCTGCACCCTTCTTAACAGCTTGCAAAGTGTTTTTCCTTTGCACTTCGCGGACATGGCACTGTTTTGACAAATGATGACCATCTTGGGTAAATGTCGTCTGCTAGGTAGTATGGCCCATATTACTTATGTCCGTTGACCCAATACGTGACTCTTGGTGCTTTTCCTTGCACGACATCATTGAACACTGGGGATTAGGCAAGGACATTGAGGTTGTTTGTACCATACTTGACCAATCCCAAAACTACTGAGCACCGGTCAACGTTCTACCGTCAAGGACCCAGAAGAGCTTCCTTTCAACCAGGAGGCCAATCACAATGCGACACGTGTCGACATCAGAAGCCAATCACAGCGCGACACGTGTCAACATCAGAAGCCAATCACAACACGACACGTGTCAATGTTAGAACAAAACTAGAAACTTTCTTCTATAAATAGGGATCATTCTCCCACAATAATCTCTAATGTCATTTTGTACTAAACTATTCACTAGAACTCACAAAATGAGAGCTTGAACCTATGTATTTGTGTAAACCCTTCACAATTAATGAGAACTCCTCTACTCCGTGGACGTAGCCGATCTGGGTGAACCACGTACATCTTGTGTTTGCTTCCCTGTCCCTATTCATTTACGTACTTATCTTAGCTAGTGATCGAAGCAACCAAGCGAAGGTCACAAACCTGACACTTTCTGTTGTACCAAAGTCCTCGCTGATTTTGTGCATCAACATTTGGCGCCGTCTGTGGGAAAGACACTTACTCCCACTCTCTTCAGCTTTGTTAAGCTGGTTTCCACCGCCCGTACACTTTCTTTTGGCCAAACATCTCTCTCCAACATGGGGAGCGAAAGAAGCCATAGCACACAGAATGACACCCCCATTGGACCTAGTATGAAGCAACGAAAGCAGGAAGGAAATAGAGTTACTCTTCAAGCTAAAGTCGATGAGTTAGAAGCTCAGAACAACAAGATAGTGATGAGGAACGAGGTCCTCCAGGAGCAGTATGAAAAACTTTTCGAGATGCTTCACGAGGCTAGGCATGCTCAAGCACACAAGCTCGTCGCCCCTGCTGAGGTCAACAATCATCTGAATGCCCCCCAACACGTAGGGTCACCGATATCCAACACGGACATCCTTGATAAGGATCGAGCTACACATCAATGTGATAATCAACATGAGACTTCTCTCAACCCAGCTGCTTCAACCCGAAGCAGAAGGAGTAGAGGAAAACACCTCCTCACAGAAGGAGTGGAAGGATCAAAAGCCATCTATCGCGATTGTCGAGACTTCCTAAAGCAACGTCAAGAGAATCCCATCCACATAAGCTCGAAGATCAATGACCCAAGAGTTTCTGAAAGACTCGGTCCTCTCCCAAGACCCAGGCCAGCAATTAATCTAGGGAATGGGCAACAAGTCCCAGAAGAACATGAAGGTACAGGGGACTCGAAAATGTTCCGACATACTCACTCTAGGAGTCAGTGTGACGAGTCCAAGGAAAAATCATGCTATCTTGATCAAACTTTCCTACTTCCAAGAGGCAATGGGGACTTATGGAAGAAAACTCCAGTGATGCACGACTCCACTCAGGACCACCTCGTCCTACAGCTCCTGGAGGAAGTAAACAAGTTGAAGGCTGAACGTCAAACCGAGATACCTGACTCGAACCAACCCAGGCCTGGCCCCCTCACAAGAATGATCCTCAACACCCCCATCCAAGTGAAGACAAAGCAGAAGCTTGACTTACAACTCTATACTGGAAGGGAAGACCCGATTGAACACCTTAACCTCTTTGAGTCCACCATGGTATACCGGAGACACACCGATGAAGAACGGTGCCTTCTCTTCCCCTCCACCCTCTCTGGCGGAGCTTTAAACTGGTATTGCCGTCTTCCACCTGAGACGGTAGACTCATTTGAAAAGTTGAGGAAGTTGTTTTCTCTCAACACATCTTCCAGACTGATCGCTTGCATTCCGTAGATGACTTGTACACTATTCGCCAGAAGCCGGACGAGTCATTACGAAAGTATGCTGGCCGCTTCAGCCATGAGTATTCCCGCTGCGCTGAGGCAGATGACAAGACCGCCCTCAAGGCCTTCACGGCAGGCTTACGTGACTGTTTCTTCAAGTACATGATCAATGCCAACACTTGGAAGACTTACTCTGAAGTGATGGCACAAGCTTACAACCATGCCTCTGCCGAGACAAGGACATATCAAAGGAAACCCCCTACAGTCACCCCTTATCAGCAAGTAGGGAGTGGAGGCCAGATCCAACCGAATGAAAAGACCTCAACCTTCCAAACGGTAGCAACACACCCCCCAACCAAATCCAAGTCACCAGACATATCAATCCCAGGGCAAAAGGAAAGATTTCCATCCTCACCAATCTCATTTTAATAAAAAGAATAAGGGGCACTATCACGATAACTCAGTATATCGTCACAATAACACCCATTCCCAGACAGTCAACGCAGTGGGCCAATCGCGTGTCAAGACAGGCCTTACCCTGAGGTATGAGACATACACACATTTGAACGCTACATGCGCGGCCATCTACCCCAGTATAGCTTACCTGATACCAAAGCCAAAGCCAAGGCAACCAGATTACAAGTCCACGAAGAACACGGGCGTGTTTTGCTGCTACCACGAGTATAATGGCCATGACGGCGAGAAGTGCATCATCCTCCGTGATCATATCGAAGCTTTGGCACGTGAAGGAAAAATTGATCAGTTCCTCATTCACCCTCCAAGGGATAACCGTAACCAACGCCAGGTGAATGTGATATACTCCATAAGCGGCGGCACACGCATGTCTGAATCTTCCAATAGGGCCATGAAAAACAGTGAACAAACTTTGAGACATGGCCATCAAGTGTTTCACGTGGAAGACATCAGGGGAGGCAAGTATCAAAAACCTAACTGGGATCCAATATGTTTCTACCCTAAGGAAGAAAGAGGTATCATCTACCCTTACAACGACCCGCTGATCGTGGAGGCTCACATAGCAAATTTTGATGTGAAACGAATCCTGATAGACACAGGTGCTTCAGTCAATATCATGTTTGCTGAAGCTTTTAAGGCACTTAATGTAGCTGAACACTTGCTCGATCGTTCGATTTCTCTTCTGATAAGCTTCTCTGGCGATATCGTGCAACCTTTAGGGAGTATACACTTACCCCTCACCATTGGTACAGGCCCCTACACAGCTACTATTACCACTAACTTCCTAGTGGTCAATTGCCCGATGGCATACAATGTCATCTTTGGGCGCACAGGCATCAATGATCTCAAGGCCATGGTATCCACACATACATTGTTGATGAAGTTTCCAACCCCTTTCGGCAATGGATACATCAGGGGAGATCAACTTAGTGCTCGATCATGTTACAACACTTCAGTTAAGCAACAACACCTGCCTGTCCTCAAGGAGACCCTCTCTATACATAACCAGGTAGTAAAGACCAGTCCAGATGAAGCCAACTCGGATCTTCATGATGGCAACAGTCAACCCGACGACCCTCGAGATGACTCATTCACCCAGGAAGCACAACCCGCTGAAGAGTTAGAGAATGTCTCTATCTCCAAAGACCATCCAGATCGCATGGTGAAGATTGGCACCACTTTGTCATCACCCATTCGGTTGTCGCTGATCTTCTTTTTGCAAGAGAATGCCGAGGTCTTTGCTTGGTCATATAAAGATATGCCGGGCATCTCTCCCGATATCATCTGTCACCACTTGAGTATTGATCCCAAGACCAAACCAGTAAAACAGAGGCGAAAATCTTATGATGTTGAACGATACGAGGCGATGAAAGCAGAAGTTGAAAAACTCAAGGACATAGGCTTCGTCCGTGAAGTCAATTACCCAACATGGGTAGCAAATGTTGTCTTTGTTAAGAAAAATCTGACCAAGGAAAGTCTCCTGCTTCAAAAGGCCTTGTGGAGAATGTGTGTCGACTACACCGACCTAAACAAAGGATGCCCGAAGGATAGTTTCCCCCTTCCTCTCATTGATAGACTTATAGACTCTACGGCAGGGTGTGAGCTATTGAGCTTCATGGACGCTTATTCAGGATACAACCAAATCCTCATGAACCCCTCAGACCAAGAACACACAGCCTTCACTACTGACAGGGGACTATATTGCTACAAAGTCATGCCTTTCGGCCTAAAGAATGCAGGAGCAACTTATCAGAGACTGGTCAATTCAATGTTCGCCGAACAGATTGGGAAGAGCATGGAAGTTTACGTTGATGATATGCTAGTCAAGAGCAAACATGCTGACCAACACATGACCAACCTATCTGAAACTTTCACCATTCTAAAGAGGTATCGAATGAGGTTGAACCCCAACAAATGTGCCTTCGGCGTGGGATCTAGCAAATTCTTAAGCTTCATGATTAGCCAACAAGACATTGAAGCTAACCCCGAAAAGATCAAAGCAATCCTCGACATGAAAGAGCCAGTAACTTCAAAAGACATCCAAAGCCTTACTGGCAAGGTGGCAGCCTTAACCAGATTCATCTCTAAGGCCACAGACAGATGTGCTCATTTCTTCAAAGCACTCAAGGGAAATAAGAAGTACATTACATGGACGGAGGAATGTGCCAAGGCATTCAGGAACCTCAAAGAGTACATGAGTAAAGCCCCTCTGCTCTCCAAACCAGAAGTTGGTGACACTATCATTATCTATCTATCGGTCTCGACTTCAGCAGTCAGTTCTGTTCTTATCCGAAAGGACAGTGGTGTTGAACGGCCCGTCTACTACGCTAGCAAGGCCCTACAAGATGCGGAGGCACGATATTCCAACATTGAGAAATTAGCTCTAGCATTGGTCATGTCTGCTCGAAAACTTCGCCCTTATTTCCAAGCACACGCCATCATCGTGCTTACCAATCACCCTCTTCGATAGGTACTCCAGAGTCCTGACACGTCTGGGCGAATGATCAAATGGGCAATAGCATTGGGTGAGTTTGACATCTCCTACCAACCAAAACTAGCCGAAAAGGGTCAAGCAGTAGCAGATTTCATCGCCGACTTCACATATCACGTTGACATTGCTTCTACACCTGAAGCAATAGCTTCATTACCATCGGAAGCTCAGAAGACAGAATCAACAACCCCAGCATGGAGTCTATATGTTGATGGCTCATCCAACCAACAGGGATGCGGATCAGGATTAGTCCTCACTACCCCTGACAAAGTGGCGATAGAATACGCTCTTCGTTTCAAATTCAAGGCATCGAACAACGAGGCCGAATACGAAGTCCTTCTACCAGGCTTACGTTTGGCCAAGCATCTTAGAGTTAAACAAATTGATATCTTCAGTGACTCCCAATTAGTGGTCAACCAAGTCATGAACAACTTTGATGCTAAGGATAGCTCCATGGCAGCATATCTTGCGCAAACACGACTTTTGCTCAAGCACTTCCACTACCAGATCACCCAAGTTCCTCGAGCGGCAAACAGTCATGCAGACGCTTTGGCCCGCCTCGCCTCTGCAGTGGAAGACAAGATTGGGAGAAAAATTCATGTCGAATTGTTGGCAGCACCAAGCGCCATGGTCGCAGAAGTGTGCAATTTACAACAAGGAGATAGTTGGATCACCCTAATTTATAAATTCCTTGCCCATGGCACCCTCCCAAATGACAAGTCCAAGCTAAGCAGATTCGATACAAGTCTGCTCGCTACCTGATCATTAATGACCAACTCTACAAGCGCGGTTTTACCCTGCCCTACCTAAGATGCCTTACACCTGCGGAGGCGGAAATTGTCCTTAGGGAAATACATGAAGGAGTCTGTGGAGATCATGCTGGGTCTCGATCCCTAGCACACAAGACTTTTCGCCAAGGATACTATTGGCCAACACTCTACCAAGATGCCATCAGAATATCTCGCTTATGTGATAAGTGTCAACGCTACACAACTATCCCTCACTCCCCTCCTGAGTCGCTCACTCCTATGATCAGCCCTTGGCCCTTCGCCCAATGGGGACTTGATTTGATCGGCCCAATGCCTACAGGGAAGGGCAAGGTCCGCTATGCAATCGCTGCAGTTGACTACTTCACAAAGTGGGCTGAAGTATAACCCTTGGCAACCATTACTGAGGCAAAAATAGAAGACTTCGTATGGAAGAACATCCTCTGCAGATTCGGCATTCCCAATGCGATAGTCACGGACAATGGGCGGCAATTCGACAACAAGAACTTCAGGATGTTCTGCTCTAAGTTCAACATCAACTTATGTTTTGCCTCTCCAGCCCATCCCCAGTCTAATGGACAAGTCGAGGCCGTTAACAAAATAATCAAGCGCACTCTGAAAACTAGCTTGGACAAAGCTAAAGGTTGTTGGCCAGAATTCGTACCCCAAGTTCTTTGGTCATACCGCACTTCATATCGGACTTCCACAGGAGAAACTCCATTCTCACTTGCTTTTGGTACAGAAGCAGTTGTCCCGGTTGAGCTTGAGCAAGCAACATACCGAATCCAGAACTACATGCAGAGTGAAAATGACAAACAACTCACCCTCAACCTGGATCTAGTCGAGGAACATAGAAATCAGGCTCACCTGAGGAATGTCGCCTACAAGCAGCGCATCTCCAACTACTACGACTCAAGGGTCAAACCTCGCTCCTTCAAAGTGGGAGACTGGGTACTGAAGAAAAGATTACTCTGTGATAGAGTCCCGAATGAAGGAACACTCAGTCCTAACTAGGATGGACCGTTCGAGGTCGTCAGCATCAGCCGCCCTGGCTCCTACAAGCTCAGAAGCTCCGACGGCAAGACTCTTGGCCATCCATGGAATGCTGACCACTTGAAGTACTATTACAAACAGACTCACACTGTACAAGTGTTAAGCTACAGCCGTTCGGCATCCTATGTAACAAAGACCATTTGGTATGAATTCAATAAAGAGGTGATTTAGCCAACTTGGCCCTAAACTCTTTTACATTCTGAACAATGAAACACTCAAGTGTTGAAGCTTCAACGCAAATGTTTCCAATACAAAACAAAATCTAAGTATGTGTCAACAAGACTATACAAAGGATCTACATCATACATTCCAACACATTCATACATAAACATCATACATTCCAACACATTCATACATAAACATCATACATTCCAATACATTCATACATAAACATCATACATTCCAACACATTCATGCATAAACATCATACATTCCAACACATCCATACATAAGCCAACTGTGCTTCGAAAGGGTTCAACACACTTTGTGTCATTCGACATTTGCCACAATATGCCTCGACACCTTGCCCTTATTCTCACCAACTAGGTGATGAAGGAACTCACCTTCGTACCACCAACTAGGTGATGAAATGTACAACCCGTACTCTAATATTATTTGGAAACCTGCCACCCTTATCACCAATCAGGTGAAGAAGGAACTCATCTTCATGCCACCAACCAGGTGATGAAATGTACAACGCGTACTTTCCTTCATGCCACCAACCAGGTGATGAAATGTACAACGCGTACTCTCCTTCATGTCACAAACCAGGTAATGAAATGTGATGAAAGGTGATTAAGGAATTCACATTCGTACCACCAACCAAGTGATGAAAGCAACCCACCCTTCATTCCACTAACCAGAAGACGAGTGGTACAACTTGTACATGTGAACTCCTAGCATTCACAAATAATCAAAAACCATCAAGCTTTACAACTCAACTAGGGGAGCACTTATGCCTAACAAGAGCTATAGTCACCAACAAAGTCTTATTGCAAGCCAACAATGGCTTCAGTGCATGGTATACGAAGATCAAGCTCTTCAGCCCTCTTGCATCTGCTTCAGACATTTCTCCTTTGTAACAATGCAAACACTACAACTCATAAAAAGCTTCACACACTCTTAATCAAGACTGTTTGAAGCAAATTCAATTTATATGGTTCATCCAAACCTTCGACTACTACAAGATGTGGCTTGCATCACAATCTCTCGCTTAACAGTATGGAAGCAAAATTTGTATACGTTGTCTCTCCCACATTTTCAAATTTCTAGTTTTCCCAAAAAAAAAAAAACAAAAACAAAAAAACAAAAACAAAAAAAAAAGAAAAAAAAAAGAAAAGGAAATTGGAAATTGGGAAATTCAACAAAGCTTCATCAATGGAACACAACTACAATCTCAAAAGCTTTGCACTATCTTCATCAAGATAGTGTGAAGCAAAATCACTTTATGGTGCCAACAGAAGCTTCATCAATGGAGGACAAATATCAATCTCAAAAGCTTTGCACTATCTTCATCAAGATAGTGTGAAGCAAAATCAATTTATGGTGCCAACAAAAGCTTCATCAATGGAGGACAAATATCAATCTCAAAAGCTTCGCACTATCTTCATCAAGATAGTGTGAAGCAAGATCAATTTATGGTGCCAACAAAAGCTTCATCAATGGAGGACAAATATCAATCTCCAAAGCTTCGCACTATCTTGATGAAGATAGTGTGAAGCAAAATTAATTTATGGTGCCAACAAAAGCTTTACCTATAAAGCTTCAACCCCAAAGCTTCACCTATAAAGCTTCAACACCAAAGCTTCACCTATAAAGGTTTCAACACCAAAGCTTCACCTATAAAGCTTCAACACCAAAGCTTCACCTATCAAGCTTCAACCCCAAAGTTTCACCTACAATACAAAATTTCAACACCAAAACATATAAAAGCTTCACACACTCTTCATCAAGATAGTGCGAAGCAAAATCAATTCATGGTGCCCAACAAAGCTTTTCGGAAATTCAAAAATTTGAAAATTCAAAAAAATAAAAAATAAAAAATAAAATTTGCCTAGGCCTCCTCTTCTTTGGGCCTAACAACTTTCATAACAAATATATATGAAGAAGGAGTTTTGGGCTACCACTTCGAAAGGAAATGCCTCATTCGTCAACTCCCTCGACCAGAGACTTGGGGGACTCCTACCATATGCTACTGCACCTTGATACTCGGAAGTCTCACGACCACTCAGTGACTTGGATTTTTCAAGTCTCCAAACGAGAAGTTTTCCTCACTCGGGAAATTAAGGGAGCACTACCTCAACCTACATGCTTCACTCACAAAGTTTCAACATATAAGCTTCAACAAAAGGAAAAATTCAAAGAACTTAGTGAAGAAGGCCTTGGTGTATTTAACACAATACGTTGAAATGAACCAAATCTTGTTTATTGATATTTCTGATAAGTTACAAATATGTACATATACATGAATCAAAATAAACAAACAAAAGGGAGCCTTCACAAAGGTTGCTCAGCACCTGCTTTTTCAGCCTCGTCAGCACCTGTCACATGCACACTCAGCTTTGCGGAAATTACAGGCAATCTGTCGAAGATTTCTGGTGAAGTAGAAAGCACGTGAATCTTACTGTTCAATCACCACTCTCCACATGCACCATCAACTCCTCGGGTACCACATATAACTTTGCCAAAGATCTCTGACAAAGTTTAGGCACGAGAATTTCGAAGTTCCAGCTACCCTACTATTACCCACAAGGGTAAAAGAACAGCACCACTGCTTGACAACTAGAAAGTCCCTATGTGTGTCGACCTCCGTGTTCTGTGGAAAGACATGCTGGCAAGAACGTCCAACCTTTACTCACCTTCGAGAAAAGACTCCCAACATAATTACTTTCTCAAAAACCGAAGCTGTACCGCTTTCCGAATCTCGAGAGCTAGATCCCCGACGGGATTGCTTGTTCGAAAACTGAAGAAACACAACTCTCAGAACTTCGAGAGCCAGATTTCCTTAGATAAAGCTTGTCTGTAATCTTTACACGCAACATCAGCTTTCCAGATACCACATACCAATTTTTCAAAGTGCTCTGACAAAGTTAAAACACGTGAAGCTGGCAGCTCCCACTGCATTGCTGTGACCAAGAAGGGTAAAGGAATAGCATTACTACTTGTTATTGGGAAATCCCTATATACATCGACCTCCCTCCTCAACGAACAGGCAAACCTACAAAAATGCTCAACCCTTTCTCACATTCGAGAATGCACCCTCAACATAACCTCTCGAAATACTCAGCTTTATTTCCCCCCGATAATACCTCAGCAAAAAAGCCACACCAAGAACAAGAGTATCTCATATCATCAGGGTCGAAAGCAAGAGTATCCCATATCATGCTTTCTCCCTGTCCTTGTCTTCGTCCTTGTCCACACCTGCAGGACAAAGAGAAAGAGAGCAGTCAGTCGGAACCTGAAATCAAACCTCCAATCTGGAACTGACTGCCTGAGACCTTTGCCTAGTTGCTTACTTAGCATTGCTCTCGAGAACTCATCCTCAACTGCTGTCAAGGTCATGAATTCCACCGGCACATACCTCATGACAGTTGATCAGATATTGGCTCTTTACACTGAAGCTGCCAAGCATGGATGAGTCACTATGAAGGAATGTTCTGAAGGACCATTTAAATGCAAAGGTTGCACACCACTTCTGCCATGCAAAAGATTGAAGCAGAAGGTTCAACGGTGAGCTGAAACAGATCACTACAGCACGACATATTTCCATACCACATTCACTATTCCGTCAACAGCAAAAGTATCCCATATCATCAAGGTCGAACGTACTCTAGATTTGATGGACTTGTTTTGACCCTCAAATTCTTGAGTCGGCCTTATACTCTGAAGGGAACCATTAAACCCTCCAGCACAGTTCAAGAATAAGCCTGTGGAAAGTTACTTCTTCAAAAGCAAAAGTATCTCATATCATCTCTTCTCCATTTGCTTCTCCTTATCCCGGCAGCTGAATGAGAGACAAGGAGAAGGAGAACAATCAACCGAAAGCCGAAGTCGAACCTCCGATCCTAGGTTGCTTGCTTGGAAGTTTGACTGCTTACCTTGTCTGTCACCTCTTTCGGCAGATCTCCTAGCTCGGCGACTTGGGGGACTCCTACTATAGGGTTTGTATCGCACTTGACCAAGCCCGAAACTACAAGTAAGCTTCAAGTGAAATTGATACATTACCTTGTGCATCTTCATCGGTTAAAGATACCACCCATGGATGAAGGAAAAGTACTTCCAAAGAAGATGCCACATCTACATATGAGACAGATAAGGCACATGAAAATGATACCACACTTCGGTACTTAGAAGTTTCGTGATTACTCAGTGGCTTGGATCTTGCAAGTCCCCAACCGAGGAGCTTCCCTCACTCGGGAACTTAGGGGAGCACTGTTTGTACCATACTTGACCAATCCCGAAACTACTGAGCACCGGTCAACGTTATACCGTCAAGGACCCAGAAAAGCTTCCCTTCAACCAGGAGGCCAATCACAATGCGACACGTGTCAACATCAGAAGCCAATCACAGCGCGACACGTGTCAACATCAGAAGCCAATCACAACACGACACGTGTCAATGTTAGAACAAAACTAGAAACTTTCTTCTATAAATAAGGATCATTCTCCCATAATAATCTCTAATGTCATTTTGTACTAAACTATTCACTAGAACTCACAAAGTGAGAGCTTGAACCTATGTATTTGTGTAAACCCTTCACAATTAATGAGAACTCCTCTACTCCATGGACGTAGCCGATCTGGGTGAACCACGTACATCTTATGTTTGCTTCCCTGTCCCTATTCATTTACGTACTTATCTTCGCTAGTGATCGAAGCAACCAAGCAAAGGTCACAAACCTAACACTTTCTATTGTACCAAAGTCCTCGCTGATTTTGTGCATCAACAGAGGTCATTTTGAGCTCCCGGGCCAAAAAAGGCATGCCAAATCCATGTATCAAAAGATGCAACCACCTCCAAAATGATACTTTTTGCTCATTTTCTGTCCCCATAAGCGCCTTACCATGCACGTGGATAGTTTCTCCAGGTCCAGTGCATACAGTCGATGCTTCCAATCATCCCGGGAAAACCTTGCATCTCGCCCTTCTGCAGAAGCTTTAGCAAGTCCATCTCAGTAGGTTTCTAGAGGTATTCTACAGTGTAGATAGATTCGATTGCTCTGCAAAACCTCATCAAGGACTCAAGAATGGTTGATTTCCCGATCCTCGCTATCTCATCCACTTGGTCTGCAGATGCTCCATATGCAAGCATCCGCAAGGCAACAATAATTTTTTGCTCATAAAGGAGACCCATAACACCAAAAGCATCATTCTTTTACACAAAGTAGGAATCATGGTTGCAAATAGCAATCATGATTCTGTTGAACAACTGTCGTTCTAAAACGACGTCTAAAGTACGTATTAGGGAATGCACTGTTACGGACAAAATAATCGTCCAAGAGATCTGTACCTCGTCGTTGCATGCTTCTATCAAGGTTTGCGGAACGGCTGGGCCTGCAGATATGAGCCACAACTTGGATGACTCGACGGGAATGTAAGGCTTTAACCATTCTTGCTTGGTCATCTCTCCTTCTATGCTCCTCATCCTCTTTCATCTCATTTTGGGCCACCTGGAGATTGAACATTCCTTCTGATTGGTTAAACAATTCTTTCTCCTGCTGATTGATTTCCCGCATCATCCTTGAAGAATAAGACATTGTAAGAAGGAAGTAGAAATTATGAATAATGATACAGATTTTGATTTTGGTGAAGAATGAAGCAGAAACTATGAATAATGATTGAGATCTTGAAAAAATTGGTGTGAGATTTCTGAGGATGGATGGTGGATTATATGGAGGATTCAGAAAGGATTAGGCTGTAGATAATGTCACGTGGCATGCCGTCATTCGTTAAAAATCTAATCGAAATAAACAGATTGTGACACATGGCGTGACGTGATTGGTTAAAAATCTTATCGAAAATCTATCCTCAACTATTCTGAAAAGGTAATGACATGTGGCATTACGGCATTGGATAAAATTGTATCGAAATCCATCACCAATAATTGTCTTTTCGGTTAATGACACATGGCTTAACGAGAACGATTAAAAATCTTATCCGAAATTACAAATAAAATTATTTTGTATTATTTTATAAATAAATAAATACTAATATTTTATTGCCTATTGTCAGGGCTATTCAGTGTAGGGGTGGAGATGCAAAAGATAATTATTATTCATTAAAGGCAATTACTGTTCACTGGGTGGATTAAATAGTGAATAGCCCTAGGGCATTTTGCAACAGTAGAGTTGCTCTTATGAGGAAGACATAGCCACCTACACAATAAAAGCAGTAATAGATCTAAGGGCAGACAATCACGTCCTCACTTGTAAACCATAAGGAAACATTATATCTCAGCTGGATTTGATTTCTTGTTGGGAGAAGAAGACATGACGGATTCTAAGAAGGATTCAATAAATCCTAAATCACTTTGACAGTAAGAATATTTATAATCTACATACAACTGCATATACGAAAGTAAAGATTACAGATTCATGCATTACCTTTTCTCCATAGATACACAGATAATGTTTCTTTCACATTTTCTTCGTTATGTGAGAAGAAATCAAACTTAGCCCTATCATAATCCTAATTCCTAAGTCACTACCGCACCCTCCCTCACCACTTCAATTAGCCACAATGATTTCTTTTATTTCTAGAAAAAAGGACCAGCTGATGGTTTCGCCACAACAATCCACCTTCTGGGGGCCAAGAGTTAGCCACAATGACTTAATGACCATCTAATTCAATTTGATAATCAAACAATTCTTACTGTAATAATAAAAATAATGCCATTAACTAGTTGTTTGATTTTGTGAATCAAATGGATGGTGATGACCTCATTTATAATGATTTTTTAAAACCATTTTGCTTCAATTTCTTGTAGCCCTTCCTCCCCCAGACAATGTATGAGCAGCAATCATTTACAGCATATTCATCAAAGGTCAAATGAGAATTGAACTCACAGCAAACGATCTAGAGGCCTCAAAATTATATCCTGATTATAGCTCCACTTCCATTGATAACTTCCTTGATATTTGCTTGGCTGGTCCTCCCAAGCCAAGATTAGCATCATTGTAACTAGTTTCCTTGATATTTGCATGTTTAAAGTACTATTGTAATTTGTTTTTCATTATTACATTTTTGTGATATGCTAAAATATAATATAATAATAATAATAATAATAATAATAATAATATAAGAATAGCCTGCTATGATCTCATGATAAACTTTATAGGTCCATGCAGGTTTTATCACAAAAGATCTGGGTGATATTGGAGGTGGTAACTCCTATGTATTAGTTGTATATCATTTTGTCATAGGATTGATGTGAGATTCTATTTTCCAACAATACAGTCCAGAGAAGTGATTCCCTCACACTCATTTTCTCCTTATGCCACTCGTGCTTATTTTTATACCTTGATTCTCCGTTTATTTTATTCAATCCAACAACCAGAAATAAACAGAGTTGTACACATAAAGAAAAAGAGTAAACAATAATCACTTCCCCATCATTATGTTCATTTTCTCTCAGTTTGGCAGCTAGTGGTCAATTTTTCTCAGTTTTGCTCCATAATAAAATTTTGAGGTGCCTATAATAACAATCTTCACGAATCGCTCATACACTGCCTATGCACTTTCATGCCAAATAACATGCCTACTGGTCCACATGATATAAGAACTCCATCAATTTGAGCTATGTCCATTGCTTTAAAATTAAGATGATTGCATCCCATTTGTTCCTCACCCAATAAAAAATATTTCAAAATATTTGATATCTTTAAGTAAGGTATTTTCAACAAAAATCCAAAGATAATTATCATGATTAAAACACAACAAAACTTAAACCCACAGAATTTGCACCTAAGATCCTCTCTCATCCAACGGCTTAAAATTCATGAGTCGAGCATGCAAAAAATGTGTACAAGCACAAAGTATATAAGGAAATACCGAGAAATATGGCAATTTCTTAATCTTGGTATAGACATAGGACATTTCGAATATGCACACGCCATGTACAACAATCGGACATAAATAGGATTTTTCCTACACCTTGAAATAACCAAATTGTCCTCCCATGTAAATGAGTTATCCATAAATTTCAATTCTCATTTCTCATTTGTAGAGAGAGAAACAAAGAGGCCAAGTGCTCTATCTCTAACCCACCCATCTTCTTCATCCAAGCTCTCTCTTTCTCTATCCCCTCTCTCTACATTTTCATTTGTAGGTTTTGTGAACCAGGTTTGCTTAATTTTGCCTTTTGATTAATGGATTTTTGGAGTTGAAGTGATTGATTTGGATTTTTGGAGACTCAAATCCTTCATTTTTTATTTTTTATTTTTTTATTGTTTCTCTTATTTATATGTGGATTTTCATTTCTTCTGTCTTCTCATTCCCTCTACTCCCTCTCTCGATCCAAATTTACAACTACAAGACAATAGTTCATCTACAACGACAATTCCATCACAATCTTTATGAGCCTATTGTAAAAAATACAAATTTACCACGGACATGATAAGCACGTGTTTAATAATAATTTTTTACCATGTGCAAATCTTAACCCGTTATAAAATTGCAGTTAATGATCATGCACAGAGTTGCACATTGTAAAAATAATAAGCCACCATAGGTAATGCTCGTGGTCAATATTGATAGTATCCACAACGTCTTTTTATTACAACGGGGATAATGTGTTGTATAATTATATATATTTTATTAAAAAATCAGGAGGCGGGAGACCAAAATTTTAAATTTTAAATTCAAAATTTTTTTATTGAAGCCCCTTAATTGGTAAGAATTTCAATTTAGGTTTGATTCTATGCTTCATGATTTAGGTTTTACAATTTATTCTCTTAATTTTCTATGTGAAGTATTGGTTGATACTTGATAGTGCTTTTCTCCCGTTAAGCCTCTCGAATTCAGTTGGTGCAGATACCAAATTGGAACGATGGGTAGAATTTTGTTCGCATAAATGTTCTTCCTTCAGTCCTTTTATTTTATTTTATTTAATTAACTTGGCTTCCTTAAATATTTTGTGTTGTTCAATTTCAATGTGATAGTTGATCCTCGGGTTCAGCATTTGATACATGTCGATCCCCTACCTGTCTTAGTAGTTTAATATATCCCTGGCACAATTGGCACTTGGACATTTTGTTATCACTTAGATGATGGATTGCTTGCCTTTTGGGAATTGACTTTAGGGAATTTTAACAAAAAGCTCATGGTACTGTTCATTTGGATTAAATTTTTTCATGTATCATGTCCTTGAGTTGAGACATGAGTTTTGCTTTGTAACATATATATTTTTTCTTGTTTTATCTCATAAGTGGTTGGTGGTTCTAATTTACGAGGGTCCATAACTCTAATGTCAACTATTATATTTACCGGCAACTGCGAATTTGAACTTTGAAGTGTGTGCATAGGCGAGCAATTGCACATTTGAAAGGATTTTGTTTTGAGGTGTTCAAGGAAAACTAAAGTCTTCTAAGTAACAATTTCCTTGTAAATTTCATATTTCTTAGGTTAGCTTGTAGGTTTTTGTTGACCCTAAAAACTACCAAGACTACGTGACGTGCAGGCCGAGTAACTAATGAGCTAACAACATCCTTCGGTTGCGTGCGGGGTGTGCCAACTCGTCAGCCGAGCTCGGCCGGTGGGTAAAATTTGTTGATGTTGCGTTGGGTGCGCTACTGACTTCTTGATTTTGCGATTGCGGCCGAGGAAGGAACATGTCTTGTCCTTCAGGTTCTAGAGCCTGAAGACAAGGCTGCTAGATCTGCGAAGTTCAATATCAAATTCAGCTCTCAGGGTACCGAATCTAGAAACCTGGTAACACCTCACTTTACCGAGAAGGCTGATGAGATGACCTCTGCCAATAAGGATTTGAAAATCCTTCTCGATTGAGACTTGGATAGATAACTAGTTGGCCTCGTCGCAATGTTATTTATCCAAACTGAAGGTGCTTCACGGTCGGCTGATTCTATGGCAACAGTGTTGTTTATCCAAACTGAAGGTGTTCGTCGGTTACCTTCACAGTGTTGTTTATCCAAACTGAAGATGTGTTGGCGAAAAAGAAAGTAAAAATCTCAAGGTTGTTGAGAGGTTTCGCGTAGAGCGAAAGTTTGAGCATGGTAATTTGTGTGTTGAGTTGGAGAGGCTTTTTCTGTTGCCACTGCATCTATATTTATAGGGACAAGTACGTGGTTGATAAACTTTGAAGTTCCACCACACTACTAAAATTCTTTCACTGTTCAAACCTTGGTCAAATCCTAATCTCGTTAGTGTAATCCGCATGCATCTTTATCATGTGCCCATCACTGTTTAAACAATATTTCATGATGAGGCCATGTGCTTGATGAGATGTGTTTCTATCTCAAATGGGACTCTAGATTGATAACAATGAGCCATGTGGGCTTGTCTTTGCTTCACATGTTGCATGCATGCCTATCTTCATGAAATCTTCATTAATTCACGTGGAAATTTATATTGATGAGATGTGTTTCTTCCATATGATGCCATTTGACAAGACTCTTAGCAGGATGCCAAGGATATTCGGTCCCACCATAACCTTTATTCATGCATGCAAGCCAACATTCTGCCACATCACATCACCATTTCCTTATCCCATACGTAGGCTAAAGCCTATCATGACCATCACATCCCAGCCATGCCATGTGATAAGAGTCCCAACTCGAACTATGTTGTTTACTTCTAGATCGCAGATATAGTTTGCATCCCATTTATCTTGGATAGGAAAACGTTAAGATAATTCCTTATTAAAAGATAATTATTATGATAAATCAATAATAATATACTTTACCAATAACAAAATTATCTTCACTTTCTCATTCCATGGTCTAAAATTCTACTCATTCAACGGTTTAAAATTCTGCCCATTCAATGGCCTCGATTACTCGAGCCGATAGTGTAAAATCGGGTGCAAACATTGCCTTCCAGTTTCATTAAGCTTTGGCTCATAAGCCGAATGGTCAAGGAAATTATTCGTCAACGCATATCAAACTTTGTTGATATGCTTTAATGATCCGGTCAAGGAGTTTGTTATACCTTTCGGCCGGTGAGTAAAATTTGTTGATGTTACATTGGGTGTGCTGCTAACTTCTTGATCTTGCAATTGCAGCCGAAGAAGGAACACGTCTCGGCCTTCGGGTTCTAGAGCCTAAAGACAAGGCTACTAGTTCTGCGAAGTTCAATATCAAATTCGGCTCTCAGGGTGTCAAATATAGTAACCTGGTAACACCTCACTTCACGTAGAAGGCTGATGAGATGACCTCTGAAAATAAGGATTTGAAAATCCATCTCGACCGAGACTTGGATAGATAACCAATCGGCCTCATCGCAGTGTTGTTTATCCAAAATGAAGGTGTTTCGCGGTAGGCTGATTCTATGGACAATAGTGTTGTTTATCCAAACTGAATCCAAACTGAAGGTGTTTCGCAGTCGGCTGATTCTACGGACAACAGTGTTGTTTATCCAAACTGAAGGTGTTCGCCGGTTGCCTTCACAGTGCTGTTTATCCAAACTGAAAATGTGTTGGTGAAAAAGAAAATAAAAATCTCAAGATTGTTGAGAGGTTTCGCGTAGAGCGAGAGTTTGCGCAGGGCAGTTTGTATGTTGAGTTAGAAAGGCTTTTTCCATTGCCACTGCCTCTATATTTATAGGGACGAGTACGCGGTTGATAAACTTTGAAGTTCCACCACGCTACTAAAACTCTTTCACTATTCAAACCTTAGTCAAATCATAATCTCTTTAGTGTAATCCGCATGCATCTTTATCATGTGCCCATCACTATTTAAACAATATTTCATGATGAGGCCATGTGCTTGATGAGATGTGTTTCTATCTCAAATGGGACTCTAGGTGGATAACAAAGAGCCACGTAGGCTTGTCTCTACTTCACATGTTGCATGCATGCCTATCTTCATGCAATCTTCATTAATTCACATGGAAATTTATATTGATGAGATGTGTTTCTTCCATGTGATGCCATTTGACAAGACTCTTGGCAGGATGCCAAGGATATTCGGTCCCACCATAACATTTATTCATACATGCAAGCCAACATTCTACCACATCACATCACCATTTCCTTATCCTAGCCATGCCATGTGATAAGAGTCCCAACTCAAACTGTGTTGTTTACTTCCAGATCGCAGATATAGTTTGCATCCCATTTATCTTGGATAGGAAAATGTTAAGATAATTCCTTATTAAAAGATAATTATTATGATAAATCAATAATAATATCCTTTAACAATAACAAAATTATCTTCACTTTCTCATTCAACGGTCTAAAATTCTGCTCATTCAACGGCCTCGATTACTCGGGCCAATAGTGTAAAATCGGGCGCAAACAATTGTATATGTGACTTTTGTTGTAATTTAGTGTAATGCTTGTACATAATTCTATTTGAATATGTGACTATTTAAAAAGTTATTGTATTATAGTTAATTAGCAATTTTTTGGGTATTTCTAATATTATTTTTAATTAAAATGTTTTTTATTTTTTTATTTTTAGAAAATTTTTTACAATGGGCATTGGCCTTGGACAATTAATGATTCACAACAGTTTTAGCATGTGGTGTTAGGTTACAATTTAACACGGGTCATGTCTGTGATTATTTGCTTATTGACATCGTACTTTGCCCGTGGTAAAAACCCGAACTTTTTATCACATCCAAAATATTAACAGGCAAAGTGTCTGTGGTGGATTTCGATCTACAATAGGCATCCATTATGGTTGATGACCTTTTTTCTCCTAGTATAAAGGTCATTTGCTTTTTGGAGAAGAGATAAATTGGAGGGAAAAGAGAGAAATCAGAGTGGAAATAAGGAAGAGAGAAGGATATGGATGAAATTGTTTCGCGTACTTATTCGTTCTGTTCGTATTAAGCTTGCTCATACACTGTATGTACACGACATGCACATGTTATGCTCACAAATCTGAGCTCAAACCCATAGCTCAGAACTCTCTCTTCGAAATCAGAAAAATGATGCATTCAGATAAATGACCTAAACTTTATATGAAGAATCGAAAATTCATTAATTTGAATTTGGTATCAAATTTGATTGAGTTCAAATATTTCAAGGATTTAAAAATTGCAGTTTGAATGGGCACAAAAGAACCCAATTGAATCAAAGAAAATTGTTTCACGAACTCGTCGCCTACCTATAAATCAAAGGAAAAAGTAGTAAACTACATTAATGAGAAGAGTATCAAAGATGTAAATACGCATCATATACATTATATGTGCACCACATGCACATAATATGTACAATACATGCACATAACATGTCCAGTACATGCACATGATATGCACATAACAAGAGAAACTTTAACGGCAACATATTGGTATAGTGGATACAATTAAAATATAATTGTTACGTATATATGGTTACAATGACAATTTGAAAAGTCTTGTTACGTATATCAACCACTGCTTAATCAGGCACATGGAAAACATGATACTCGTTGTCGTTATTTCATGGACATGCATGACCATTAACGTCCTCTAAGCTTTTTTTAATTTTGTTTTTCGCCGAGGCCAACTAGGTTGTTGTCATACTTGCCAAATTCCGGGGCACAACATACGTGCATCATAACTAGTGAACATTCCTGCTTCTCATATTAAGATGTAGCCATGCACACCATATGCACATGACAGAAAAATTTTCACAAATTTCTGCAATTGGACACTTGAACCTGAAATTGTTCCATCCCAGTTTTGTAGCATGTCAAAACTTGAAATTTATTCCACAACCAATACGCCCCAACATGAAACACAAACCCTAATTTAACTTATAAGTATTAATTCATCTTACAAACAACCCATTTATTTCATGAATCATTGATGAAGGAACTTGGAACTAAACATTGTACCTTACTATGCATGTCGAAGCTTTAGTTGCCGGAAAAAATGAAACTTTCTGGCCAAAACAGAAAATATGGTACAAAATCCAGCTCACTCTTCTCACCTCTCTCTCACATCCCTTTATTCGATATTAGAGGTATGAGGTCAACCCAAAACCCAACTCATTCCCTCTCTTCGAAATTGGAGCTCAGAGATCTGAGCTCAACCCAGAAACCCAGAGCTCACAAAGCTCTCTTGACATCCCTCTCTTCTAAATGTGAACAATGATGCAATGTGTTGGTGATTTTTAGTATTTATATGCGAGTATTTTAGTAATTTTGGTTTTGTGCATGGTGTGCATGGCTTGTGAATGATTGGTTCGTCCTATTTCTGTCCCAAGATTAATGAATTGTCCCATTTTGGGGTATTTCCCAAGTATATAATGGCATAAGGAAATATAAAAATACATAGCTATGTGTATAACTATTGACTTTGTATCAAAATTATTAGAAACCTACATTTGAGTGTCGTAACAATGATGTGATACAATTTTTTCCGAATATGAGAACACAGTCATGGACTATGTAAATGAATGTATGATAATTTTTTTAAGCTTCTTTTTTATAATTCCATGATTGTAAATCCTTGACTCCGCCACTGCAGCAGCAAAACTTATTATCTAGTACGAACTCGGACGAATGCTAAGTTCCATTAGAAAACTTCAGCTTATATTATTTGAGTCTCAAGCAAAAAGTTGAGTGTCGAATTGGATAATGTGGAATTTGTGGCTATAAAGAGTGGAACTTTTAATTTATGGCTGTACGCAGTGCAGCTTTTATCTTTTGGTCTCTTGCCAATATTAACGTGAAACGTACATTCTAGGGAGAAAATCCTCATGTGAAGTACGAAGTATCAAATATTAAATCCACATTATTACTGCCAACCCTATTGCATAATTCACAGGTGTAATAATCTGGTCAGCAATCGAAGTATCAAATATTAAATCCACATTATTACTGCCAACCCTATTGCATAATTCACAGGTGTAATAATCTGGTCAGCAATCGTGACAATTCATGTACCTATTTCCATCTTTGAGATTTTCCATGATCCTCTCGAGTGCCATTGGATATTCCGAGTTTTTGACCATTAGATCTGTGATAAAAAAAACACTAAAACCAAAATCCAACGGTTCAAATGCTCAAAATATCATGTAGTTTAGAGCACTGTGGAATTTTTGTTCCATCTTCATCATGCACTCATTTTCCCTATATAAAACACAATAGCCCTTACAAGTATCAGCTGGGAAGAACAATATTAATGAAGAAGGTTATGGCTTGTGAGAACAAGAAGATACTGATATTTGGAGCCACAGGGTACCTAGGCAAGTACATGGTGAAAGCAAGCGTTTCATTGGGCCATCCAACCTATGCTTACGCCCGATCAATCAAACCCAGCACTCACCCTTCCAAGCTTGAGCTGCATAAAGAATATGAAGCCATGGGAGTCACCATCTTCCAAGTAATTAATTATATATATAAATATATATTACTTATGCTAATTAACCTCTCATTTCTTAATTGGCTAAACTCTACTAATTCACTGCTCATATTTCGTATATAGCTAATCAATTTAATGTTTAGGAGAACCAATTTGATATGTTGTGAACTGGACAGGGTGAACTCGATGAGCACGAAAAGCTAGTCGCAGTGCTTCGACAAGTTGACATTGTAATATCTACATTGCCTATTCCTCAGCTTCTTCAACAGTTCAAAATTATCAACGCCATCAAAGATGCTGGAAATATAAAGGTGAAAATATATGTGAAAAATGTTCTTTCACGTTGACTGTGAATCTGAACCATGATTATGTGGATATTCTTGGTTACATCAGTCAAGTTCATTTCATATATATGTTCGTGTCTAACTGCGTACAACATATATATGTTGGGACTATGAAATCAGAGATTTATTCCGGCAGAGTTTGGAGATGATCCAGAAAGAGCAAGCGCGCTGCCGCCTTTCGAGGCTATACATGAGAATAGAAGGGTGATTAGAAGGGCGACTGAAGCAGCAGGAATTCCGTACACTTATGTGTGTGCAAACTCATTTGCTGCATATTTTGTTGATTATTTGCTTCATCCTCGTGAAGAACTTGAGGAAGTCATTGTTTATGGCACTGGTGAAGCCAAGGGTAAGTATGCAAGTGTTGCACTTTACTTCTGAACCACAAATGCACTATTTTCCTAGCTAGTAGAATGTTACAAGTTGTTTTTTTTTTTTTTTTTTTTTTTTGTTTATTTATATAAAAATAATTTACACCGGTTACGTCGCTTGAGAAATGAAATGAATAGTATTTTGCCCCAGTGAAGTTGGTGATCGCTAAGGACTTGTTTGATAAATTTTTTGTTTTTCGTATCTTAATTTAGTTCACTTTTTTTTGCTAGAAATAGCATGAAAGTGTATGAAAATAATAAGGTGCGAAGAAATATGGCAAAGAGGGAGGAGGTAGCAGTAGAATGTATGAAACGGAGACGTTATTGATAATCACAAATATAACTGTTAAAAACAATACATTTTGTGGTCACACATGCTCAGTGTCTAGGTTGAGACTCATAGACACATCTTAGTTCAACGGGATTATTTTTCTTCTCTTCGTGGTTGTAATTTACATTCTTGTTTCGACCAACAAAAAGGGTATATTGTTGAATTCATTTATCTTACATAGGACATGTATAGTTGAAAAACCAATATGCAATACAATAATTTTGATGTTCTTTGTGTTCCTTATTCTCTTATTTTGGATGTCTATAGCTGTGTTGAATTACGAGGAAGATATAGCCACCTACACAATAAAAGCAGCAACAGATCCAAGGGCAGCCAATCACGTTCTCACTTGTAAACCGCAACGAAACATTATATCTCAGCTGGATTTGATTTCTTGTTGGGAAAAGAAGAAAGGACGGATGCTCAGAAGGATTCATATCCCAGAACAAGAAATCCTCAATCACTCTAAGAGTAAGAATATTTCTAATCTGTATACAACCGCATATATGAAAGTAAAGATTACAGATTCATACATTATACCTTTCTCTATGGATATACAGATTATGTTTCTTGCACTTTTTCTTTGATACGTTAGAAGAAATCAAACTTAGCCCTAACATAATCCTAATTCCTAAGTCGTTACCGCACCCTTCCTCACCACTTCAATTAACCACTATGACTTAATTACCATCTAATTCAACCTGATAATCAAACAATTCTTACAGTAATAAACAAAATAATGTCACTAACTAGTTTGATTTTGTGAATCAAATGGATGGTGATGATCTCAATTATTATTATTTGTTTTTTTAAAGCATTTTGCTTCATTTTCTTGTAGCTCTTCCTCCCCCAGACAATATACGTGCAGCAATCATTCACAGCTTATTCATCAAAGGTCAAATGAGGATTGAACACACAGCAAACAACCTAGAGGCCTCAGAATTATATCCCGATTACAACTACACTTCCATTGATAACTTCCTTGATATTTGCTTGGTTGATCCTCCCAAGCCAAAATTAGCAACATTGTAAGTAATTGTAATTTAGTTTTATTTAATAGATTTTTGTGATATGCTATGATAATATAATATAATTACATATTTATTACATTGAGCTTATGTAGTCTATAGAAGTGATTCACTCACACTAATTTTCTCCTTATGTCCACTTGTGTTTATTTTTATACCTTGATTCTCCGTTGCTTTTATTCAATCCAACAACTGGAAATAAATAGAGTTGTACACATAAAAAATAAAAAAAACTAGTGAACGGAAATCACTTCCTTGTAGTTATGTTTAGTTTCTCTTAGTTTGGTAGCTATTGATATTTGAAATGATTTTGACTATATAAATGATAATGATCTACTCACACTTTGTTTTTTTTTTCTTTTGCCCTTTAGGACCTAGTGAGCACAAGGCAAAGTTTGATGACAAGTGGGCTTGGTAGGAGTGCCAACTTCCTACTGTGTAGGGTGACTCCCTTTAGCTATGTTTATTTGGTTTTTGTAACAATGCATGATAGTACTATCGATTATGCTTGGCACAACACATACTTTGTGATTACCGTTGTGTGCGTAACTATTATGCTCTGAACTAATGTGATAATAATAGGGTTGAACCCTAATGTGTTCCCAAGTGAGAAGGTTGCGTAAGATAACTTTTAATATTTTTAATAAAGAGTCATTTGGTTTAAATTTATTCACATTTTTCTTTCCTTACTGATATCTTCGTCATTAGGCTGATGGTACCCATCACGTTAACGGTGAGGTTAAATTGTTGATTTAGTGACAGTCATCACATCTCCACCTTTAGCTAGGTAGTTATTTGAGTTGGGGTGTGTCAATGTGACGATGCTTAGGTTCATCAATCCCATTTTGTTGAGGAGTGTGAGGGCAAGAGTAACGATGTTCAATGCCCAAATTCATGACAGGAGGTAGAAAATATGGTAACAAACACAAGACTTTACCGGGGACGAAATCGCTGATGCCATGTGGAAGAAAAATATGGTAACAAAAGCTTTGGGAACAGGGGAGGTGGTAGATGATAGGGTCAATAGATAAAGCCCATCCTGACAAAGGCCTTGAAAAGGTCAAATACCAGTGCGAAAGTAATAGATTTAATAGAAGTTAAGAGCAAACACAAAAAGACTGGATTTTCTTGAGTGAAACGGGCAACAGAAAGAAGATTTTTGCGGAGGTCAGAATGAGAAAAACATTACGAAGATGGAATTTAATAGGACCAAGAGTTAGAGGAATTGTACTAGTGTGGGTAATATTCATCAGATAGCCATTACTCAAATAAACATTCAGCGGATAGGGATGGGATCGGGTTGAGGAGTTTAAAAAGCAGAGGATTGGCCCGTCATATAATGAGTCGCATCGGTTTCAAAATAATAGTTCAGATGGTATGGAGGTGTAAATTGGACTCTGGTGAAAGGATGAGCGGTATCGAGCCCATGGTACTTGTGAGGACATGTTGCGTGGGTGTGTTGAGAAGTGAAAACATCGTTAACAACATGGAGGGCCTAAAAGGCATACAGTAGCAGGTCTGGTTGCCCTATATCAAGCGCTATTGGGCCAAGCACCAGGTTAACGCATCTGGGCCGTTGCGGCAGGCTTTTAGGGCTGGGGCGTAGGCCAGCCATAGTGCTGGGTCTGTTGCTGAAAATGGAGGATGGGAATGGTGTTTGGGCCAAGAAAAGAAGAAGAGGATGACACCATTATAAAAGAAAAACCTTGAGTAAACTAAAGGACAAAGGAGAAAGAAGCAGGAAATACCAAGGTCATCTCCAATCGAAGGAGTATATTTAGCTTTCGTTCAGATTATAGCCATGCGAGAAATTATTTTTTAATGAATAATGTCAAGCCATATCTATATACAATCTCCAATCGAAAGGGCTATTTTTTAGCCCTTAATAATTTATTATTTTAAGTTTGTTCTTTAATTTAATCCCGCCTGTGTAAGTTTATCTTACATTGCCGGTCCCAAGCCCGGGTAAAGGAGGAGAGAGAGGGCGTCAGGTAGTCGACAACCGGCACTCCTCGGTTACGTCGAATCCTTATGAAAATGAATCCAGAACGAAATCGTGCTAAAGCTAGGGCGTCACCCGTAAGTGGCGCGTTGTGTGGCCCGAGCACAGTAATAAGTGAGTAAGGGTCGCTGTATCTCCATCGGCACCCAGATGCAGTGTTAAATGAGCAAGGGGGCCAAAGAAACTTCTTTTCGAACGACTCCACTCAAAGTTGTTTGGGAGCATATGCTCCTATCAACTTTACACAGGACACACAAAAGAAGTACTTTGATCCTATTGGATAGGGGAGGGTGAAGAAGCTAGGACAGAATGGTAGAGTTCAAGAGAGTAGAATGCGTTTAGAAACGTGGAATATAGGAACCTTAACGGGAAAATCTATGGAAGTGGTGGAAGTTATGGTGAGGAGAAGGATAAATATTATGTGCCTACAAGAAACTAAGTGGGTTGGTCTTAAGGCAAAGGATCTAAAAACTCAGGGTTTAAACTTTTGTATTCGGGCACAAATAGAACGAGAAACGGGGTTTGCATCATCGTGGACAAGACCTTGACACAAGATGTTGTAGATGTCAAGAGGGTAGGAGATAAAATCATGGCAATCAAGATTGTAATTGGACAAGAACTCATCAATGTGATTAGTGCGTACGCACCTCAAGTAGGGTTGGATACGAGTTCGAAGGAGAAATTTTGGGAAGACCTTGGAGACTTGGTACAAGGAATTGCCCAGACGGAGAAGTTATTTATAGGAGGAGATTTAAATGGACACATGGGCAGGGAGACAGGCAACTATGGAGGTTTTCATGGTGGCCATGGTTTTGGGGAGAGAAACGAGGATGGGGAAGCTATCTTGGATTTTGCAATGGCATATGATCTCTTCTTAGCCAACACATTCTTTAAGAAGAGAGAAGAACATGTGATCACCTACAAGAGTGGGTCGTCAAAAACACAAATAGATTTTCTTCTAATGAGGAAAGGGGATTGTATAACTTGTAAGGATTGCAAAGTTATACCGGGAGAGAGCTTGGCTAATCAACATCGCTTGTTGGTGATGGATGTACATATCAAAAGAGTGAGAAAAAAGAACAAGACTTGGAAGTGCCCAAGGACTAGATGGTGGAATCTAAAAGGAGAAAAACAAGTCATTTTCAAAGAGAAAGTAATCACCCAATGTGTGTGGGATAGAGAGGGGGGAGCTAGCCAAATGTGAGATTCCATGGCTAGTTGTATCCGAAAAGTAGCAAAAGAGGTATTAGGAGAGTCCAAGGGCTTTGCTCCACACCAAAAGGAATCTTGGTGGTGGAATGAGGAGGTACAAACAAAGGTAAAAGCTAAGAATGAATGTTGTAAAGCCTTATACAAGGATAGGACGGATGAAAATGGTGAAAGGTATAGAAGAGCGAAGCAAGAGGCGAAGAAAGCTGTGAGAGAAGCTAAGTTAGCGGCTTATGACGATATGTATAAGCGACTAGATACCAAATAATGAGAGTTGGATATCTATAAACTAGCTAAAGCAAGGGAAAAGAAGACAAGGGACCTAAACCAAGTGAGGTGCATCAAGGATGAGGATGAAAAGGTTCTTGCTACAGAGAATGTGGTCAAAGACAAATGGAGAGGTTATTTTCATAATCTTTTCAATGAAGGACATGAAAGGAGTACTTCTTTAGGGGAGTTGAGTAACTCAGAAGAGTGTAGAAACTACTCCTTTTATCGTCGAATCAGGAAGGAAGAAGTGGTTGTAGCTTTGAAGAAGATGAAGCATAGAAAAGCAGTGGGCCCAAACGATATACCGATCGAAGTGTGGAAAGTCTTGGGAGAGACAGGTATAGCATGGCTCACTGACCTTTTCAATAGGATTTTGAAAACGAAGAAGATGCCAAATGAGTGGCAAAAGAACACTTTGGTGCCTATCTACAAGAATAAGGGCGACGTACAAAATTGCATGAACTATAGGGGTATTAAGCTAATGAGTCATACAATGAAGCTCTGGGAGAGAGTCATTAAGCATGAGTCATTGAGCATAGATTGAGGCAAGAGACACGTGTTTCGGACAACCAATTCGGGTTCATGCCAGGGTGCTCAACCATGGAGGCAATCTATCTCTTAAGAAGATTGATGGAAAGATATAGAGATGGGAAAAAGGATTTACACATGGTCTTTATAGATTTGGAAAAAGCATATGATAGGGTCCCAAGAGACATTCTTTGGAGGATTTTAGAGAAGAAAGGAGTACGAGTAGCATATATCCAAGCTATAAAGGATATGTATGAAGGAACAAAGACTGCCGTAAGAACTCATGAAGGACAAACCGAAAGCTTCCCCATAACTGTAGGATTACATCAAGGTTCATCCTTAAGTCCTTACCTTTTTGCGTTGGTAATGGATGAGTTAACAGGACATATTCAAAATGATATTCCTTGGTGTATGCTTTTCACAGATGATATAGTGTTGATAGAGGAAACTCAGGAAGGGGTAAATGCGAAGCTTAACCTTTGGAGAGAAGTGTTGGAATCTAAAGGTCTTCGCCTAAGCCGATCAAAGGCAGAATATATGGAGTGCAAGTTCAGTGCAAATGGAGGTCAAAATGAGTTAGGGGTGAGGATCGGAGATCAGGAAATACCAAACAGCGATCGTTTTTGCTACCTAGGATCTATCTTGCAAAAGAACGGAGAATTAGATGGAGATCTCAACCATAGAATACAAGGAGGATGGATGAAGTGGAAGAGCGCATCCGGCATGTTGTGTGACCGTCGTATGCCACTGAAGCTCAAGGAAAAATTTTATAGGACGACAATAAGGCCGGTGATGCTGTATGGCACAGAATGTTGGGCGGTAAAGCATCAACACGTACACAAAATGGGTGTAGCGGAGATGAGGATGCTCCGTTAGATGTGTGGGCACACGAGAAAGGATAAGATTAGGAATGAGGATATCCGAGGTAAAGTAGGAGTAGCCGAAATTTTCAGAAAGCTGAGAGAAAATCGGTTACGGTGGTTTGGACATGTGCAAAGAAGGCCTACTGACGCTCCGGTTAGAAGATGCGACTACGGGACAAAGGTTCAAGGCCGAAGGGGTAGAAGAAGACCTAGGAAAACTTTGGAATAGACTCTAAGAAAAGACTTAGAGTACTTGGATCTAACGGAGGACATGACACAGGACCGAGCACAATGGCGTTCTAAGATTCATATAGCTAACCCCACTCAGTGATTTGGATTTTTCAAGTCTCCAACCGAGAAGTTTGCCTCACTCGGGAATTTAAGGGAACACTACCTCAACCTACATGCTCCACTCACAAAGCTTCAACATACAAGCTTCAAAAAAAGAAAAAAAATCAAAGAACTTAGTGAAGAAGGCTTTGATGTATTTAACACATTATGTTGAAATGAAGAAAAGCTTATTTATTAATATCTCCGATAAGTTACAAATATGTACATATACATGAGTCAAAATAAACAAATAAAATGGAGCCTTCACAAAGGTTGCTTAGGAAAAGTCTCAGCAGTCAGTAGAGCCCCAGAAAGAGAAGGCATCGGAGGGGGATTATTCGGAGCCTCAGTACTGGACAGAACCCTAGAATGAGGAGGCATCGGAGGTGGATCATTTGGAGCTTCATTACGCGGTATAGCCCCAGAAGAAGAAGGTAATAAATGCCTTTGGAACAAACCCACAAACTGCTGATGATCAAGTAAAACCTGACCATCAAATTCCTTCATCTGGTCAATCTTCCTCTTCATGTTTGTAGCATAGTCATGTGCTAGCCGGTGCAACTGTTTATTCTCATGCTTGAGCCCTCTAATCTCCTGTTTGAGACTCATCACTTCAGCCGCCAATGATTCAACTTGGCAGGTTCGAGCAAATAGGCGTTGGGCCATATTAGACACAGAACCTGCACACTGAACACTCAGAGCCAGAGAACCCTTAATAGCCAACTCATCAGACCGTTTGGAAAGTAGTCTGTTATCTTTGAGAATGAGAAGGTTCATGGCCACCACCGCAGCGGTCATATCATTCTTCATCACGGAATCCCCAACGGTAAGAGGACCAGTAGGGGATACCCAGGATGGGCGCCATATGTTGTCTGGAGAAGGCGTGGCTGCCTCTTCAACAAGGTTCAAGTCAAAACGACGGTCGGAGGGGCCAGACATTTTCAAAGGTGTTGAAGAGAGAAGAGGTCGGACAAATCAAGATCTTAGAAGTGCAAGAAGGGAGCTTCTACTGGTGGAGATTCAAGTGTGCTTTGGAACTTAATGCCAGCCTCTATAAAAATTTGAACTCGACAGAGCTTCAGAAATCGAAGAGGCACTTTCCCAGACATCGAAGAGGCGTTTTCTTTCTCAAAAGCTAGGCTGCTGAGAGACCACGATGGCCGATCTCAGAAATCGAAGAGACGTTTGGTTTCTCAAAAGCTGGGCTGCTCAAAGACCACGAAGGCCGATCTCAGAAATCGAAGAGGTGCTTGCTTTCTCAAAAGCTGGGCTGCTCAGAGACCAGGAAGGCCAATCTCAGAAATCGAAGAGGCACCTGCTTTTTCAACCTTGTCAGCACCTGTCACATGCACACTCAGCTTTGCTGAAATTAAGGTCATTCTGTTGAAGATTTCTGGTGAAGTAGAAAGCACGTGAATCTTACTGTTCAATCATCCATTTTCCACACGCACCATCAGCTCATGGGTACCACTGATAACTTTGCCAAAGATCTCTGACAAAGTTTAGACACGTGAAGCTTGCAGCTCCCACTACATCGCTATGACCAAGAAAGGTAAAAGAATAGCAAAGAAACAGCACTAACAAAGTTTAGATACATAAATTTTGAAGGTCTAGCTACCATATTATTACCCACATGGGTAAAGGAACAGCACCACTGCTGGATAATTCGAAAGTCCCTATGTGTCAACCTCTGTGCTCCGTGGCAAGGTAGACTAGCAAACATGCCCAACCTTTACTCATAATCGAGAAAACACTCAGCTTTCTCTGAATCTCGAGAGCCAGATCCCCTATAGGATTGCTTGTTCGAAAACCGAAGAGGCACCGCTTTCTCAACTTCGAGAGCCAGATCTCCTTGGATAAAGCTTGCCTGTAATCTTCACACGCAACATCAGCTTTCCAAATACCACAAACCACTTTTTCAAAGTACTCTGACACACGTGAAGCTGGCAGCTCCCACTACTATGCTATGACCAAGCAGGGTAAAGGAATAACATTACTACTTGTTAGGGAGACTCCTATATATGTCGACCTCCATCCTCAACGGACAAGCAGACCTGCAAAAATGCTCAACCCTTCCTCATATCTGAGAGGGCACTCCTAACGAAGCCTCTCGAAATACTCAGTTTTCTTTCCCCCCGATAATACCTGTGCAAACAAGCTACACTAAAGCAAGAATATCTCATATCATCAGGGTTAAAAGCAAGAGTATCCCATATCATGCTTTTTCCCTGTCTTTTCCTTTGGCCTTGTTCTTACCTGCAAGACAAGGAGAAAGAGAGCAATCAGTCAGCACTTGGAATCAAGCTTCTAGTCAGGAACTGACTGCCTGGAACCTCTTACCTGATTACTTACCTGGCATTGCTCTCGAGTACTCATCTTCAACATCTTATGCTTCCAGAGAAGATACCACATCTGCCTGAGGAACATATAGGGAAAGTGAGAAGGATACAAGGAAACATGTGGAGACAAACGTAACAGAACACGTGCCGATACATCCACTAGTTTGTCAACAGCAAAAGTATCCCATATCAGCAGGGTCGAACGTACTCTAGATTTGATGGACTTGTTTTGACCCTCAAATTCTTCAGTCGGCCTTATACTCTGGAGGAAACCAGAAAACCCTCCAGCCCAGTTCAAGAATAAGTCTGTGGAAAGTTACTTCTTCAAAAGCAAAAGTATCTCATATCATTTATTCTCATTTTTCTTCTCTTTATCCTTCATGCTGCCTGCAAGATAGGGAGAATGAGAACAATCAACCAGAACTCGAAATCAAACTTCTGATATGGGATTGATTGCTTGGAGCTCTGATTGCTTACCTTGTCTGTCACCTCTTTCAGCAGATCCCCTAGCTCGGCGACTTGGGGGACTCTTACTACATGGTTTGTATCGCGCTTGACCAAGCTTGAAACTACAAGTAAGCTTTAAGTGAAATTGATACATTACCTTGTGCATCTCCACCAGTTAAAGATACCACCCATGGATGGAGGAAAAGTACTTCCAGAGAAGATGCCACATCTACCTATGAGACAGATAAGGCAAGTGAAGCCGATACCACACTTTGGCACTTAGAAGTTTCATGATTACGAGATCATTATCCCACAACATTTCCTAATGTCATTTGTACTAAATCATTCACTTGTACTCACCAAAGGAGAGCTTGAACCTATGTACTTGTGTAAACCCTTCATAATTAATGAGAACTCCTCTACTCCGTGGACGTAGCCAATCTGGGTGAACCACGTACATCTTGTGTTTGCTTTCCTGTCTCTATCCATTTACATACTTATCCACACTAATGACCAGAGCAATCTAGCGAAGATCACAAACTTAATACTTTATGTTGTACCAAAGTCCTCACAGATTTTATGCATCAACAATCCTTAAGTCCTTACCTTTTTGCGTTGGTAATGGATCAGTTAATAAGACATATTCAAGATGATATTCCTTGGTGTATGCTTTTCGCAAACGATATAGTGCTGATAGATGAAACTCATGAGGGGTAAATGCGAAGCTTAACCTTTGGAGAGAAGTGTTGGAATCTAAAGGTCTTCACCTAAGCCGATCAAAGACATAATATATGGGGTGCAAGTTCAGTGCAAATGGAGGCCAAAATGAGTTAGAGGTGAGGATCAGAGATCAGGAAATACCAAAGAGCGACCGTTTTCACTACCTAGGATCTATCTTGCAAAAGATCGGAGAATTAGATGGAGATCTCAACCATAGAATACAAGTTGGATGGATGAAGTTGAAGAGCGCATCCGGCGTGTTGTGTGACCGTCGTAGGCCACTTGGAAAATTTTATAGGACGGCAATAAGGCCGGCGATGCTGTATGGCACAGAATGTTGGGCGGTGAAGCATCAACACGTACACAAAATGGGTTTGGACATGTGCAAAGAAGGCCTACTGACACTCCGGTTCGAAGATGTGACTACGGGATAGAGGTTCAGGGCCGAAGGGGTAGAGGAAGACCTAGGAAAACTTTGGAAGAGACCCTAAGAAAAGACTTAGAGTACTTGGATCTAATGGAGGACATGACACAAAACCGAGCGCAATGGCGTTCTAGGATTCATATAGCCGACCCCACTTAGTGGGAAAAGGCTTTGTTGTTGTTGTTGTTGTTGTTGTTGTTGTAAGTTTGTTCTTTAATTTGATCAGTTTATTGAATTAAACTACCATATTAAAATAAGGTTTCCAAACATATTTTGAGGGCCGCTTGTGCTAAATGTTGTTTAAATTTTCATGTTTTTTAAGTTTCATGTTATTAAATATTTTAATTTTACTTGCATTTAACAACTTAGACATTAAAATAAGGTAAGATAGCATCGAAGGGTGAAAAGGATGTGAGAAATGGTGTATAAATGACTTAGGTATGTATAGGAAAAAATTAGAATTTTTAAATTTCATCTTAAAAAAGCTAAATAAATAAAAAGGCTACATGACGTCAGCTAGCAGCATAGTTAGGCCCAACTTTCAGGGCTAACTAGCTGGCTATGTTTGCCCAACCCTTTGGCCATTTGACTATATTTTAGCCTTGTGGGTCCCAAATTGTTTTGGCCCAACCCTCCATTGGAGATGAATTTTGTGTCAAAACGGACTATGTTGTGGCATATAGTCCTTTGGCCGACTCGATTGGGGATGGCCTAAAGAGACTAAAAGGATAAGAGATTTGACTTTGTAAAGTCAAAAGAGACCAAAAGGATGAGAGGTTTGACCGGGAAAAGAGAAAAAGCACAGAACCCTAGCTAGACCAAAAATGATGGACGATAATAAGCTTGTGTTTTTTTTTTTTTTTTGTACTATATTGAACAAGAAAAGAAGAAAGAAAACCCAAGGACCAAAGAGAGAAACCTACACAAATGATACAATGTAAAAGTATGACCCCTTGAATTAATATATGAAAAATATTACAATTTATAGGGTTATATTAATCCTTATTAAGGTAGGAATCCTACACTAATTACAATTGAAAATTACATTACTACAATACATGCCAAAATTACGCAAAACGTCCAGATTAATTAAATCTAGTCTAATAGCAAGGAAGAAGAAAAAGATACCAAAACTTGCTAAATAAACGCTTCAAAATTAATGATTAATTGACGAATAATTAGAAATGTGTTGCATACCTATTTTACTAAGGTAAAAAAGCAGTAGAAATTTGACGACAAAGAGAAGAGAGAGAAGGGCTTGAGGAATTCTATGTGTTATATTCCTCATGTATTGTGCCATTATTTATACTAATAAATGAGAGAGAAGCTTGCTTTCCAAGTAATAAAAGTTGTGCAAGGAAAGATCATCTCGATCTCATAAGATTTTCCTATACATAACCTACTAGGATTTACACAATCACACTCCTAATAGAATTAGAAAGGCAAGACTCCCCTTGAGTGTCTAAATACTTAATAAGTAGCACATTGGGTTTTCGTGTGATGATGTCTAAATAGTTGATGAAGCCATCTCGGCTAGTCGACGGAATGAGCGAATAAGAGTCTAAAAAATAAACAGAAGAATGCATACATAGTAAAACACACAAAACCTCACTATAGTAAACCTCACTATGGTAAAAGTAAAACACACAAAACCTCACTATAGTAAACCTCACTATGGTAAAACCCAAGGTAGGTAAAAAAACTCATAGTCCAAGGAGAAAAGTGAGAAGTTGCATTAAGTCAGAACTAAAAGCCTTTAAAACGCAAGTAGAACACACAAGGTATGACCAGCCCAAGATGGGCGCCTCGTTAAAGCGTCGTTAGATAGCAAAACTCCAAAGGGACAAATGCTCCTAATTGTAGGAAAAAAGAGTACACTAAGGTCAAGTGAGTATAGTTCTGGATACTCCTCCTAACTTTGATAAAACTTCCAAATGAGAACTACAAGCATGGTAAATGAGATAGTTTCACATACCAAATCCTCAGACAAGATGCTGGGACGTTGGCTTAGGTAATGACTTTGTGAAGATGTTGGCAAGGTTGTCTTGGGATCGAATCTACTTGCCTTTAATCTTTCGATGCTTTGTTATGTGATCAGAGCATAATATGCTTGGTGTTGACTTTGTTGATGTATCATGTCTTGGTATGGTCGATACATGCGACATTATCTTCACGGATCGTCGTTGTGACCAACGATGGATGAAAAACTATAGGTACTTCGAATATGCTCAACACAAGCTCTCAACCCTTTTTCTCACATGTGGGACAGTGAGGCACATTGAGCTGTGGAATGATTTGAAGACTTTGTAATTAAGATATATTTCATGGATCTCTAAGATATTGCGATTGATGCGAAAATTAACTTAACACACAAATTAAACCCTCTTGTTGACAATTGTAGTATGGATAAGTAGGGATCGTTCTGAAACTGGGGATTATAAGGGATTGCTAAAACACTCTAAACTGACTCAAATATGTAAAAAGAGGCTAAAAACACTTAACTAGACTCAAAGAACTCAAAACAAACTCAAAAGACTCAAAACAAGCTAAAAACACTCAAAACTGCCTAAAATTTTGGACGAATTTAGGTTTTATATTGATTCAAAACACTTAAAAACACAAACTAAACATATTCTAAGTAATTAGACACTCTAAAGTAAAGGGGGATTTGGTTTTGGACAAAAATAAAGTAAAACAAATCAAGAATTAAAAGTAGACAGATTTGCACGAAATTGGTTGAATTAGTTGGATGATGGGCTAGCTAGATGGTTCTTCTCCACACATGACACACTTGCATTCAAATTGATTTCCAATTGCTTCTTTCAATAAACCATGAAACTCAATACTCCAGGTTAACTGTGACAACACTTTTTTAACCTTCAAGTTCTCCTTAAGTTAATGAATTAGATGGGAAAGCACATACAACAATTCAAAACATTCTCTAAAAGTCCCCTACGTGAAAAGCACAATAAAGGTACAATTAAAGATCATCGAGCTTCATGAAAACTATAAGTATTGACGAGGCATTCGTAACTATGATGAGCATAATACTCTTGCCAAGAATTCACTTAATTCGATCGTTTATAAGCGACCTCCACTACTTGCAAATATAAGATTGTAACTATTAGGTGAAACTCCCTTATATTTTAGCTTCAAATCCCTGCATTAAAACTAAGTGTGCACTCTCAATAAACATACAAGAATAAGTTATCAATCAAACGGTTAAGCAAATTGAATTCACAACTTATGAAATAACAACTGAGGTGATCAATTCATAATGCAAGTATAATCATGGTTTTGAATAGCCCCCTAGCCAAGAAGGGCTTAGTTCCTCATAATTGCAAAACAAAGATAAACAGATTTATACATTGAAAACAAAAGAAAGAAAACACCTAAATGCTCCAACCAATTCGACTTGGACAACAAGCACATCCAGGCACTTTCCTTCCCTTCCTTTGTTGCGGCACAAGGTGTTGGTGATGTATTGAAGGGTTGTTTGTATGGAGGAATGGATGGAAACAGGTATGGTGGTGTTTTGGATTGATAAGGGTTACAACCAAGGTGTATGGAAAGGTTTCTGATGGTGTAAGGATTCGGCTAGGGTGTATGGAAGTGGGTGATGATGAATGGTCTGATTCCCATGGCAAAGATGAGTATTTAAGGCCTTTAGGGTAATTAAGGTTAGGAAAATAATTTAGGTAACAGGAATTAATTCAAAACTTAAAGGGAAATAGGAATTAAAGTCAAAATCCTAAGGAAAAGGTAAGGAATGTGCGGCTGGGTTTAGGAAAGAAAGGGAAAAGCTTTTAATTGAAAAGGGAATGTGATTTATGGCAGAAAATAGGAAAGGGATGGCTCTCATGCACGGCAAGGAAGAGGAAAGGGACATAACCCATGGCAAGGCCTTGTATGGTGCAAGGATACTTTGGTTTGCGTCCTAAAATGCATAAGAGACCTTCAATGTTGCTGGAACTTAGGGACATTTAGGATTAAGAAAGGTCAAACCAAAATAGGAAACCTTGGCTTAACTTTCCTACTTCAAGTAGAAATCCTCATTCTTCTAGGAATCCATCTTCAATTAGGAATCCTTCTTCAATTAGGAATCCTAGCATCTTTAGGTCTTCAATTTCATCCATCTCTCTTGCTCCAAACAAATGATATTCCTTCCATGTCCAAAATTGCTCCAAAAAGCTCCAAAATGCACTTTTTTGCTTCTTTAATCCTTTAGACCTACAAACACACAAAATTGGCTTAAAGTACTAATTTAACTAAGAAATAACAACATAATTGCATAAGAACAAGCTAAGGAAGTCGCATAAATATGCTCATATCAGCGATATCCCTAATGGTAAAGACATAATCGTTAGGGAATATGCCTTATGCTGGTTTAATAAGTAACCAGCGTCAACATAACAATTAAGGCAAGTATAATTCTGAGGAACAGAGGGTTGGATCCACTCGAATGTGTAGGGATAAGGCCACATCTGTAGTACCTTACATAAGGGAAAAACATCTTTAACACTAATTCAGTGGCTGTGTGTAGGCGCAGTAATGTATCTTGTCAATAGATCAATAATGAAGGATATCATGTCTAATGCAATAAGCTAAATATAACGAAATGCAAAGTTGAACTTAGATATGGAACTTTGGGTTCCACAATCTCTTCAAGGTCTCATTTGCATTTACCGTATGGATGATCATGGGTATACTCAAAAGGCAACACCTTCAGGGTGTAGTTCGACTAGTAGACTAGAATATTGTGAGAACAATGCTTGAACTTTAGGTCAAGACATAAACGAGTTTTTGTAAGATCCTTTATCTTAAATTATGTCTTCAGGTGCAAGACAGTTTTCTTAAACTCTTCCAGAGTCTTAGTGATATTCATGTTATCGACGTAAACTACAACTCTAGTAATTCAAAAAACTTCTTAGTTAACACGCAATGGCATAGTTTATTCTCATATCCATGATTGATCAAATAATTGCTTAGACGAGTATACCACATCTGCCTGGATTGTTTTAATCCATAAAGTGAACGTCTTGTTTGAATTGAAAGAGTGTTATATGGTCTAGAACTATTTGAACTAGTCTATGTAATTTGTTATACCATATATTGGGCCTCAGTATTTGGGCTTTATTACTTAGCCCATGATTCATGTAAGAGGGGAGGAAACCCTTATTCTATAAAAGGGCTCCCTTACACTCACTTAAGAGAGGGAGAAAAACAGAAAGGAGAGGGGAAACGGGAGAGCAAACACTGCCCCTATAGCCTCCATGTATATTCAACATTCATTTAGATAGTGAAACGGAATCAACACCAGTGTGGACGTAACCTCAACTTGAGGTAAACCACAATATATCTTTGTGTTCTTGTGCGTTTATGTGATTCACGATCGGATTTACGTTGGTCTAAGATCGACCAGATTTTGTGCATCAACATTTGGCGCCGTCTGTGGGAAATGACACGAAAAGCTATGTCGGTTCTCTTTCATTTTTTTCATCTCACCACCGTGAAACCCTCACAACCTTACCACATTCCACCGTGAATCTGCAAAACCCAAGAAACCAAAACTCCTCTCTCCACTTTCCAGCCCTCTCTCACCTATTCACAGTCATCACACACACACTCTCTCTCTGGCTTTCATCTTTCCATCTCAACCAATATGCACAGGCTCTCATGATGCTCTGTCTCCGTCTTCTTACGCCACGGTGACGCACGGTACCGGAACTCGACGACACCTATCTCCTACGCACTGTAGTTCGGTGGGAGAGATTGATATGCAAGTCAGATGGCACTCAGTGTTGGTCCTTGGGAAGTGTAACACTACCAATTCCGTAACTTTTAACTTGGCAAATAGCCTGTATTTCGGCAATCGGTATGAGTCCACTGCTGCAGCCTCTGACGCATCAATCGCACCTCCTCCTGAGACGTACAAGTATTAGGGTGAGGTCAGTCACCTCATGGACCTCATCGTTAACAGCTTGTACAGTAACAAATAAGTTTTTCTTCAACAGCTTATTAGTACGCATCAGATATACCAAGAAAAGCAAATGGGTGGTGTTAGAAGGATTTTCATTTTGGCTTAGAAGAGACGGAACTGCCTTCATCGAACCTAGGTCGAGGTTGCTGCCTGCGCGATTGGTGGAATTCCATTCATCTGCTTGCAACGCCACCAAAACTAGTGGAATCGGGGGACTCGAACTGTCATCACCACTCAACCTGAATGACTCCAGCGTTGGCTACCTCGCAGGGGAAACTCTCTGAAATTGTCGGAGTTGAAAAAACTCGTTGAGGAGTGACGCCGCCGTACCTTTCCACCTTCTGAAGAAAAATAAAACCACGGGACAACCAACGAAGAAGATAAGTTTTCTTCTAATTCATTAACTTGTTTATTATTTAATATTTTATTATTATGTTTGTCACATGAGTGCGGCACTCACAAAACTTTCACTAATATATATATATATATATATATATATTGGTTGTGTGCCCAAGGTTACATGATTACCTTTATGTGCTTATTATGTCGGGTCACATGGCCTTAGATTCCTACTTTTACTACTTTATTATTATTATTGTTTGTGATGTTTACCATTACTTTGATCACTTTATGACCATTACTATGATACGTATATAGTCAGTATACCCACTATCCCACTATCTGGAAAAACCCACGGGAAAACCAGGATGAAGATAAGAACCTTATCTTTTTATTTAATATGTTATTAATATATATTGTGATATTTGTTACAAGGTGTCGACCATCTCCTTTTAAAATAACATAGCTTTTATTATGATGATAATCTTTTGTCGCATCATTACTACTATGCCAACACAGGCTGCTAATACCATGTACCATGTGCGTCCATGCTTGTCATCATAATGCCACTTTATCATGATTATTCCACATGACTATTCCACTGTGTGGAAAGTCTGACACATGACATATTTTCACTCTTTCACTGTTAAGACACGGTCCACACTCCACAATACAAAGTTGTACATATATACATATACGCACATTATCCCTACATTTATCTTATTAAGATTACATGCTACATGCTACAGTAATTACATATGCTCAAGGTGCCGTGCAAATAATAACTCATTTAGTGATCGCAGAAATTCACATAGTCAATTACTTGTGCAAATTTTTATTCATTGCCTAGTGATATGTGATTGTCTTTCACTATGTCACTTATACAACATATGATTTACCACACAACTGAATAAATTATTTACTTGTAGTAGGCACATAGTACAATATTTTGCCTTGACAAACTTTGTCAATTTGATTTATTCATTATGCGTTCATACTTATACTATCATTTATTGTTAGGAATTATTGGGCAACTAGCTCTATTGATCAATATTGTTGTTAATTAAGGAAGCCTATTGACACTATTGATCAGCCTATAGATCGATGAGCCACATGCTTATGGTGACAAAGATTTAGTCTGAATGGTGATCTCTTATCTGACCGAACACCCACTTGCTCGGACACTCACTCATTTGGACACCTATGTGCTTGGACACCCTTGAGCTCGAACCCCGACTTACGAACCTAACGGATGGCCCTAAATCAAAGACCCGACAAGCGGACCCAAGTCATGTCAAGAGTTAACTCATAATGAGCGCACACTGACGTCGAGTGCATACTCACAATGAAGAACGCCACAAGCCAAGCCGCCTCGTAACGAGTACTGTCTGCAGCCGAGTAACCGCCTCGCCGAGAGCATTGCCTCTAGTTGAGCAGCCTCGCAACGTGTGTTACCTCAAGCTGAGTATTACTTGACATTAAGCACCATCTCATGTCGAGTACTAGTTCTGGACAACATCTAGTCACTTCGGCCCGTACATGGATTAGATTTGAAGTCTCTAGCCAACGCATCGACCCATATGCAAACCCAACAAGCGGATCTGAGTCATGTCGAGAATTAACTCATAATGAGCTCACACTGATGCCGAGTGCATACTCGCAATAAAGAATGCCACAAGCTGAGCCGCCTCGCAACGAGCATCGCCTCTAGCCGAGCAACCGCCTTGTAGAAAGCATTACTTTTAGCTGAGTAACCTCGCAACGTGTGCTACCTCTAGCTGAGTATTGCTTGACGTTAAGCACTGTCTCATGTCGAGTACTAGTTCTGGACGACATCTTGTCACTTCGGCCCGCACATGTATTGGATTTGAAGTCTCCAGCTAAAAGACTCTCTTGATTGAAAACTTGGGGGACTTCTGTTATACCATATATTGGGCCTTAGTATTTGGGCTTCATTACTTAGCCCATGATTTATGTAAAAGGGGAAGAAACCCTTATTCTATACAAGGGCTCCCTCACACTCACTTAAGAGGGGGAGAAAAACAAAATGGAGATGGGAAACAGGAGAGCAAACATAATAGCAAAGAGAGCAAACATTGCCCCTATAGCCTCCATGTATATTCAACATTCATTTACATAGTGAAATGGAATCAACACTAGTGTGGACGTAGCCTCAACTTGAGGTGAACCACGCTATATTTTAGTATTCTTGTGCGTTTGTGTGATTCACGGTCGGATTTACGTTGGTCCAAGATCGACCTGATTTTGTGCATTAACATAATTCTTCGAGAACTTACATATAGATCTGTATATTAGTGTCCCCATGGAGAAACACTAACCACATTCATAATGCTACAATCAATCACCGAACATTATGAGAAAAACATTGCACCATAAGGCATGCATCATATTGCACTATTTCATTCCTCTCATTACACTTCCTTTTGCCCTTGTAACGCAACAGGGTTACCTTGAATGGTGTAGAAACAACAGGTTCAAACACAATTTGGTAAGGAATCTAAGATTCAACCTAGATTGTTTATTTCCAATTGGCCAATTAGTTCTTTGTTGTCAATAATCAACAGAACGTGGTTCAATATCGTCATTTTTCATTTATGTCGATAAATACCATATAATTGAAACATCGTCAATGATAATCTATATGTTACCAAACTAGTATACTGGACTAAGAACTTCAAGTTTCGGGATAATTTGAACTAATCTCATAAGAAGAAAATGGTTGAGACAGCGATCGAGTATGGATTTGTTTTCTACCATATTCTTCTTCTAGGGAAGTGAATCCTACGAACTGAGTGATTTGTCACGCTTCAAGCTAAAGAGAGATTTATTGGCTAGCCGTCGAGGTATCGGGCCGGCCAACAGGGGCTATCAACCATCCTTGAGGGGTGGCACACTCTTTGAGTAAGTTAACTTAACGTACATTAGGTATGTCTATCTTTGCAGGCATGTTTGCAACTCGTATATTATCTAGTTACTTTAGCTAAATCATGGAATTGCACCTAAAGCAACATTCTGAAAGTAGAATACATCGTACTTTCTTATCATACTTGTGGGGTACAAGAATTAAGATGAGAGGGCAACGTCCATGCTAATTCGCGTCGTTCTTCATGAATGTTAATGTTCTTATCTCCCCTTCACATCGAAGTGAAAATCTGCAAAATATAGCTATAAAGAGATCGCTTTCAAGGGTTTTAAAAAGCTAATTTGAAAGAGAATCATAATTGACAAATATTCACATGCTTTTTTAAAGGCCATATTGGTCTCATTGCAGCTGCGCAACTTGGTACATAAAATGCAAACACCAATGCAGAAGTATGAAACGTCACCCAGTAACTAACTGTAACGCCAAAAATAGGTTAGGTGGTGATTGGCCTCAAGCAGACCAAAATAACTGCATACAAGAAAGATGAGACTAGTGAGTTGACATCAACTAATGTGTAAAAAGGGCCGAAAGGTTAACAGCAATATGTGTGGTAAGCCCTGCGACCAGTGTATCGATACATCAACCAAAATCATTAATATTTAAATGGTCCGCATATTGGTTGGATTAGTCCACAAGTATTCCCTTTAGGGGGCGTTTGTTGTACCGGACTGTCTCGGACTGGATTTGCTTCAGGGACTAAGCTGGACTGGCTTAGACTAGACTAAGCTGGACTAGTTTAGTGAAGTGTTTGGTGCAATGTCGGACTAAATACCAGAATAATAAAAAAATAAAAAAAAATTATTTTTTTTTCTCTTCTTGCCGTATTGGAATTGTCATCAATCTCACCATTGTTAACCGCAACTGCAAATAAAAAAATAATTAAAGGAATCAAAGAACACTAGAATGATGTTTGTTACACAAAAAAAAAAGATTCCAGTAAGTCTCTCTGTCTCTCCCTTTTTCTTTAGTCAAACTATCTCTCCTCTTTTTCTCCATCTCTTCCCTTTCCGTTTCCCGTCCAGCTCCTTCTGCCCCACCTTTTCACCATCTTCCCTCCCTCTCACAATTTATAACCAACTGTGCATATCTTCAAAATCAAACCACAAAGCAAAAAATAGAGTGTAAATTAAGGAGTTGGGGTAGGGTGCATATGCAATTGGCTCGAAGGTGAAAGATAGGTAAAGTTTGTGATCAACAATTTTTATGTTTTCTGGGTTTGATCTACATCACTCCCATCGTTGATTCAAGCTCATCTCACAGATTTTTTTTTGGGTTTTATGGGTTCGGTCTTTTGGGTTTTATGGGTTTTATGGGTTCGATTTTCTAGGTTTTCAGGTTGTGGGAAGCCAGGAATGAGGAGATGGAGTGGGAAAAGCGGAGCGGTGGTAGCAAAAGATCCATCTTTGATGTCGTTCGGGTCGACCCAGATGGCAAAAGACCCCAAATCAAATTTCCCCAAGAGCATGCTCGGGAAATTGTGCTTGTACTCACAAGATCCTTACTTCGGATAAAGAGATGCGCCGTATAATGCATGGAGTCACTGATCGACCTAAGTGTCCCAAATGGTCATGTCGAATCAAGTAAAGTGCTTGACTCACTCGGCTCCAGGCTGGCCTTATAATGCATCCTAATTGGGAGGTAGCTTATTGGCCCTAGAAATAGCTTTGGGCTTCGTATTTTGTTGGTAGTGCAAAGATATTTCACTCTATTTTCCTAAGTTGTTTCATTCATGATCATTGTTTTCTCGAATATCCTTCCTTAAGATTCGATGATGTTCTTATGGAACTGGGAGAATATAAGGCCCCTTAATGGTAACGTAGTACCATTCATACAACTAGGAGCGGTGATAAGACCTTTAATCAAGTTGGATAGATCATTGTTAGAGAGTTGCTTTAGATATGAAGTTAATGTGTGTAGTAGCACTTTTATCCAGACAACTAACTTCCAACATTTATACCTAATCAAATGTTAATTGAATTTGCCACATGTATAAACGAAACATGATTCAATTAACTGGTATTCACGGACAATATCCATAACAAAAACAAAACACCAAACTTGCATCTGGGAACATAGAAAATCGTTCACAAAGTAAACCAAATTGTGCTCAGGGAATTCAAGCATTAAGGGCAACCATGTCAAAATTCTACTCATCTATATGTAAAAGTTGGAGCAAAATCAGTCTTACAAATTGACTACGGAATGGTACTCCTTACCAACATTGGTAAAGGTACAGATATGTACATAACCAATGATCTCTTATTTCAAAATAGAGATAGATTTTACAGGTTTAAGGTTTAAGAATATTGTTCATGCTATTTTTGCATAGCAAAAACAAACATAATAAAATAGTTTCTTCAACAATATGTATAATTGAGAAATATATGCAGTATAAGCAAAAAATAAATTCGAGGTTCATGCATTATGGTAAATGTTTTCATGACACCAGGGCTTATAAAATATTAATTTCACATTTTAGAAGAAACTGGATTGGATGGAAACAATAAAAGCCTTTAAATGTTGTCTCCAAAATTCTTCAATTCCTTAGTGTAGCAACAAAAGCGTGCTGATAGCATATTGTACGCCTATTTCACTGAGGGAAAAGAGAGGGAGAAATCGGCGGCAAGAAGAAGAGAAAGAAGGGCTTGAGGAATTTTGTATGTGATATTCCTCATGCCTTGTGCCTTTATTTATACTAACAAAGGAGAGAAAAACTTGCTCTCCACGTTCTACAAGTTGCATAACGAAGAATCATCTAAATCTCATAGGATTTCTATACATAATCTACTAGAATTTTCATAATCACTCTCCTAATGGAAATAGAACTACAACAAATCTCTATTGATCAATCAACTTCTTCAAAATATCCGACATTTTAGAGATATGTAACTCACTTTTGACGACATAGTCTTCACTTAAATTATGCTCCTTAAAGTTTCTTTTCAACACTTCAAAATAATCTTAAAAAAAGCATGTTTCTTTACAATATTCCTTTGTGCAACGGTGAAAATATTGTTTAGCCCTCAAAAGTGAGTTACATTTCTCTCACAATACACCCATTGATTATGTTAGTACCATACTTGACCAATCCCGAAATTACTGAGTACCGGTCAATGTTATACCGTCAAGGACCCAGAAGAGTTTCCCTCCAACTAGGAGGCCAATCACAGCGCAACACGTGTCGACATCAGAAGCCAATCATAACGCGACACGTGTCAACATCAGAAGCCAATCACAACACAACACGTGTCAATGTCAAAATGAAACTAGAAACTCTCTTCTATAAATAGAGATCATTCTCTCACAATATTTCCTAATGTCATTTGTACTAAATCATTCACTTGAACTCACTAAAGGAGAGCTTGAACCTATGTACTTGTGTAAATCCTTCGCAATTAATTAGAACTCTTCTACTCCGTGGACATAGTCAATCTAGGTGAACCACGTACATCTTATGCTTGCTTCCCTGTCTCTATCCATTTACATACTTATCCACACTAGTGACCGAAGCAATCTAGTGAATGTCACAAACTTAACATTTTATGTTGTACCAAAGTCCTCACTGATTTTGTGCATCAACATTTGGCGCCATCCGTGGGAACGACATTTATTCCCACTCTCTCCAGCTTTGTCAAGCTGGTTTCCACCATTCATACACTCTCTTTTGACCAGGCATCCATTTCCAACGTGGGGAGCGAAGGAAGCCACAACACACAGAATGACACCCCTCTTGTACCTAGTGCCAAGCAACGAAAGAAGGAAGGAAAAAGGGTTGCTCTTCAAGCTAAAGTCGATGAGCTAGAAGCTCAGATCAACAAGATAGCAATCAAGAATGAGGTCCTCCAGGAGCAGTATGAGAAGCTCTTTGAGACGCTCCATGAAACTAGGCGTACTTAAACATGCGAGCTCGTTGCCCCTGTGGACATCAACCATCATCTGGGTACCCCCAACACGGAAGGTCACCTTCCTTCGACATGGGTATCCTTGATGAGGAGCGAGCTAATCATCAAAACATTGATCAACATGAGACTTCTCTCAACCCAGCTGCTTCGACCTGAAGTAGGAAAAGTGGAGAACCTTGCAGAAGGGTTGGAAGGATCGAAAGCCGTTTATCGTGACAGCCGAGACTTCCTAAAGCAACTCGAGAGAATCCCCTCCACATATGCTCGAAGATCAATGACCCAAGGGTTTCTGAAAGACTCGGTCCCTCCTATGACCCAAGCCAGCTGCCAATCTAAGGAAGGAACGACAGGACCCAAAGGAACATGAAAGTACAGGGGACTCTGAGGTATTCCGACAGACTCGCCCTAGAAATAAGTACAACGAGTCCAAGGAAAAACACACGCCCTTGCTCAAACTTTCCTACTTCCAATAGACGATGAAGACTTACGAAAGAAAATCCCAGTGGTACACGACTCTACTCAAGATCCCCTTGTCCTACAACTCTTTGAGGAAGTAAACAAGTTAAAGGCTGAACGTCAGGCCAAGATACCTGACTGGAACCAACCTAGGTCTGGCCCTCTCACAAGGAGGATCCTCGACATCCCCTTCAAGCGAAGTCAAAACAAAAGCTTGGTTTACAACTCTATACTGGAAGGGAGGACCCAATTAAACACCTTAACCTTTTTAAGTTCACCATGGCATATCGGATGCACACCGACGAAGAGCGATGTCTTTTCTTCCCCTCTACCCTCTCTGGCGGAGCTTTAAATTGGCATTGCCTTCTTCCACCTGAGACATTAGACTCATTTGAGGAACTGAGGAAATTGTTTGTCTCTCAACACATCTTATAGACCGATCACTTGTATTTTGCAGATGACTTGTACACTATTCGCCAGAAGCCGGACGAGTCACTACGAAAGTATGCTGGTCGTTTCAGCCATGAGTATTTTTGCTGCGTTGAGGCAGATGACAAAACCGCCCTCAAGGTATTCACGACAGGCCTACGTGATTGTTTCTTCAAGTATATGATCAATGCCAACACTTGGAAGACTTACTCTGAGGTGATAGCACAGGCTTACAACCATGCCTCTGCCGAGGCAAGGACATATCAAGGGAAACCCCCCACAACCACCCCTTATCAGCAAGTAGGGAATGAAAGCCAGATCCAACCAAATGGCAATGGTGCCTCACTCCGCCTTACTTAATACTTTGCCAAGTCTACAGACATATCAATCTTAGGGCAAAAGGAAAGATTTACATCCTCACCAATCTCATTTTAGTAAAAAGAGTAAGGGACACTACCGCGATAACCAAGGGTATCGCCATGATAATCCCCGACCCCAGGCAGTCAACACAGTAAGTCAAGCACGTGTCAGGACAGCCCCGACCCCGAGGTATGAGGCATACACACCTTTGAACGCCACATGCGTGGCCATTTACCCCAGCATAGCACACCTGATACCGAAGCCAAAGCCAAAGCACCCGGATTACAAGACCACGAAGAACACGGGCACGTTTTGCTACTACCACGAGCATAACGGCCATGACGGCGAGAAGTGTATCACCCTTCGTGATCATATTAAAGCTTTGGCACGTGAAGGAAAAATTGATCAATTCCTCCTTCACCTTCCAAGGGGTAACCGTAACAAACGCCAGGTGAATGTGATATATTCCAAAAGTGGTGGCACACCCATATCTAAATCTTCCAATAGGGCCATGAAAAATAGTGAACGAGCTTTAAGGTCTGGCCACCAAGTGTTTCACGTGGAAGACATCAGGTGAGGTAAGTATCAAAAGCCTAACTGGGATTCAATATGTTTCTACCCTGAGGAAGAAAGAGGTATCATCTACCCTCACAACGACCCATTGATCGTGGAAACTCACATAGCCAACTTTGAAGTACGATGAATCCTGGTAGACACGGGGACTTCGGTCAATATCATGTTTATTGAAGCTTTCAGGGCACTTAATGTAGCTGAACACTTGTTCGATTGCTTGATTTCCCCTCTGATAAGCTTCTCCAGTGATATCGTGCAACCTTTGAGGAGCATACACTTACCTTTCACAATTGGTACAGGCCCTTACACAGCTACCATTACCACTAACTTCCTGGTGGTTGATTGCCCAACGGCATACAATGTCATATTCAAACGCACATGCATTAATGATCTTAAGGCCATGGTATTCACACATATGTTGTTGATGAAATTTCCAACCCCCTATGGCAATGGTTACATTAGAAGAGATTAACTTAGTGCACGATCATGTTACAACACTTCGGTTAAGCAACAGTACTTGCCTGTGCCCAAGAAAACCTTTTTTGTACATGACCAAGTCATAAAGACTAGCCCAGACGAAGCCAACTGGGATCTTCACAGTGGTAACAATCAACCTAACGATCCTTGAGATGACTATTTCACCAAGCAAGCACAACCTGCTGAAGAGTTGGAGAAGGTCTCTATCTCAAAAGATTATCTGGATCGCATGATGAAGATTGGCACCACCTTGTCACCACCCATTCGGTTAGCATTGATCTATTTTTTGCAAGAGAACACTGAGGTCTTCGCCTGGTCATACGAGGACATGCCAGGCATCTCTCCCAATATCATCTGTCATCGTTTAAGTATTGACCCCAAGACCAAGCCAGTGAGACAGAAGCGAAGATCTTATGACGCTGAACAGTACGAGGCAATGAAAGCAGAAGTTGAAAAACTCAAAGGCATAAGCTTCGTCCGCGAAGTCAATTATCCAACATGGGTAGCAAATGTTGTCCTTGTTAAGAAGAATCCAACCAAGGAAAGTCTCATGTTCCAAAAGGTCTTGTGGAGAATGTGTGTCCATTACACTGACCTAAACAAAGGATGCCCAAAGGATAGTTTTCCTCTTCCTCTCATAGACAGACTTATAGATTATACGGCAGGGTGTGAACTTTTGAGCTTCATGGTTGCTTACTTAGGATTCAACCAAATCATCATGAACCCTCCGGACCAAGAACACACAGCCTTCACTACTGACAGAGGACTATTGCTATAAAGTTATGCCCTTCGGCCTAAAGAATGCAGGAGCAACTTATCAAAGACTGGTTAATTCAATGTTGGCCGAACAGATTTGGAAGAGCATGGAAGTTTACGTTGATGATATGCTAGTCAAGAGCAAACATGCTAACCAACACATCACGAACCTATCAGACACTTTCACCATTCTGAAGAGGTATCGAATGAGGTTGAAACAAATGTGCCTTCGGCGTAGGCTCTGGTAAATTCTTAGGCTTCATGATAAGCCAACGAGGCATTGAGGCTAATCCCGAGAAAATCAAAGCAATCCTCAACATGAAGGAACCGGTAACTTCAAAAGATATCTAGAGCCTTACTGGCAAAGTGGCAGCCTTAACTAGGTTCATCTCTAAGGCCACAGACAAATGTGCTCATTTCTTTAAAGCACTTAAGGGAAGTAAGAAGTACATTACATGGACTGATGAATGTGCTGAGGCATTCAAGAACCTCAAAGACTACATGAGTAAAGCCCCTTTACTCTCCAAACCTGAGATTGATGACACTCTTGTTATCTATATGTCGGTATCGGCTTCAGCAGTAAGTTCCGTTCTCATTCGAAAGGATGGTAATGTCGAACAGCATGTCTACTACGCTAGCAAGGCCTTACAAGATGCAGAGACACGATACTCCAACATTGAGAAATTTTAGCATTGGTCATATCTACTCGAAAACTTTGCCCTTACTTCCAAGCACACTCTATCATCATGCTTACAAATCATTTTCTTCGACAGATACTCCAAAGTCTTGACACTTCCGGGCGAATGATCAAATGGGCGATAGCATTGGGTGAGTTTGACATCTCCTACTAACCAAAGCCAGCTGAGAAGGGCCAAGCAGTGGTAGACTTCATCGCCGACTTCACATATCCTGTTGATATTGTTTCTACGCCTAAAGAAGTAGTTTCATTACCCTCGGAAGCACAGAAAATAGAACCAATAACCCTAGCATGGAGTCTATATGTTGATGGCTCGTCCAACCAACAGGGTTGTGGAGCAGGACTAGTCCTTACGACCTTTGACAAAGTGGCGATGGAGCATGCTCTTCGTTTCAAATTCAAGGTATCGAACAATGAGGTCGAATATGAAGCCCTCTTAGCAGGCTTATGTTTGGCCAAACACCTTGGGGTTAAACGAATTGATATCTTCAGTGACTCCCAATTGGTGGTTAACTAGGTCACCAACAACTTTGACGCTAAGGATAGCTCTATGGCAGCATATCTGGTACAAACACAGTTGTTGCTCCAGCACTTCCACTACCAGATCATCCAAATTCCTCGAGCGACAAATAGTCATGCAGATGCTTTGGCTCGCCTCGCTTTAGCGGTGAAAGACAAGATTGGGAGAAAAATTCAGGTCGAATTGTTGGCAGCACCAAGCACCATGGCTGCAGAAATGTGCAACTTACAACAGGGATAGTTAAATTACCCCGATTTATAGATTCCTTGCTCATGGCACCCTTTCAAATGACAAAGTCTAAGCTAAGCATATTCGATACAAGGCTACCCGTTACTTGATCATTAATGACCAACTCTATAACGGGGTTTTAACCTACCATACCTAAAATGCCTTATAGCCGCAAAGGCGGAAATTGTCCTTCTGGAAATACATGAAGGAATCTGCGGAGATCATACTGGATCTCGATCCCTAGCACACAAGGCTTTTCGCCAAGGATATTACTGGCCAACACTCCACCAAGATGCCATCAGAATATCCCACTCATGTGATAAGTGTCAACACTACACAACTATTCCTCACTCCCCTCCCGAGCCGCTCACTCCTATGATTAACCCTTAGCCCTTCGCCCAATGGGGACTTGATTTGATCGGCCCAATGCCTACAGGGAAGGGCAAGGTCCGTTATGCAATCGTTGCAGTTGACTACTTCATAAAGTGGACCGAAGTAGAACCTTGGCAACCATTACTGAGGCAAAAATAGAAGACTTCGTATGGAAGAACATAAATTGCAGATTCAGCATTCCCAATGTGATAGTCACTAACAACGGGCGACTGTTCGACAACAATAAGTTCAGGATGTTCTGCTCTAAGTTCAACATCAACTTTTGTTTTGCCTCCCTAGCTCATCCCCAGTCTAATGGACAAGTTGAAGCCATCAACAAAATAATCAAGCGAACTTTGAAAACCATCTTGTTGGCCAAAATTTATACCCCAAGTTCTTTGGTCATACCGCACTTTGTATCGGACATTAACAGGAGAAACCCCATTCTTACTTACCTTTGGTACAGAGGCAGTTGTCCTAGTTGAGCTTGAGCAAGCAACGTTCCGAGTCCAGAACTACGTGCAAAGCGAAAATGACAAACAATTTACCCTCAACTTAGATCTAGTTGAGGAACACAGAAACCAAGCTCACTTGAAGAATGTCGCCTACAAGCAGCGCATCTCCAACTACTATGACTCAAGGGTCAAACCTCATTTTTTCAAAGTGGGGGACTGGTATTGAAGAAAAGATTACTCTGCGACAGAGTCCCGAGTGAAGGAACACTTCGTCCAAACTGGGATGGACCGTTTGAAGTTGTTGGCATCAGTCGTCCTGGCTCCTACAAGCTTAGAAGCTCCGAAGGCAAAACCCTTGGCCATCTATGGAACGTTGATCACTTGAAGTACTATTACAAGTAAACTCACATTGTACAAGTGTTAAGCTTCAGCCGTTCGGCATCCTATGTAACGAAGACTATTTGGCATGAATTCAATAAAGAGGTGATTTAGACAACTCGGTCCTAATCCTCTTACATTCCTAGCAATGAAACACTCGGGTTCAAAGCTTCAACATGAATGCTTCCAACAGGAAATCAAGTCTAAGTATATGTCAACAAAACTATACAAATAAACAAACAATACTGGACAGAACTAGTACATCCAAGTTATGGCTTATATATAAACAAAGGATTTGCTCAAACATAGCCAGGCATTCATCAATAATAGTGCAAATACTTGGTAATTAACAACAAACTAGTACATCCAGAGTACATGGCACATGCCACACAAACAACAAACTAGTACATCCAGAGTATAGCACATGCCACACAAACAACAAACTAGTACTCTAGAGTACATGGCACATGCCACAAAAACAACAAACTAGTACATCCAAAGTACATGGCACAAGCCACACAAACAACAAACTAGTACATCCAGAGTACATGGCACAAGCCACACAAACAACAAACTAGTGCATCCAGAGTACATGGCACAAGCCACACATTGTGCCACACAAATAACAAACTAGTACATCCAGAGTACATTGCACATGCTACACAAACAACAAACTCGTGCATCCAGAGTACATGCAGAAAAAGAGGGCACTATGAGTCATCCTCATCTGAGGCCAAACCTTTGACAATATCACTCTACGTTTCAACCCCATCACAATCACCACCTTCCTTAGCATCTCCAGGACCATCCTCACTCTCCTGAGACTGCTCACTGATACTAGCCTCATTATCAGAGTCATCATCACTACTAGGATCAACTGCGAGGACGAAGGCTTCACCCTTTTGTCGGTACTCATCCATCTCATCACGGTACTTTCAAATAATGTTTCCATTGTCATAACGCTTAAGGAAGGCCATCCATTTCCTTTTCTTAAAATTAGCCGCTCGAATGCCGTGAGGTCTAAAAGCATCGTGAAAGCCCTGGGAACCTAAGAACTCTTGCACAACAACATTTCTCTCAGTTGGGATACTCCTCTTCAGCCCAGAAACCTCAACCAAGGCACTATCTAACTCCCCTTTAACCTTGAAAACCTCAAGGATGGTTGTCTCCAACTCTTCCTTAGTTGCTTCCAATTGTTTCTTGAGCCTCACGTTCTCACCATTCCGCCTCTTCAAACTCTTAAAGTTTTCAACCTTAAGGTGGATGGCATCAGCCAAAGCTTTGCTCGTTTTTCTGGCGTCATTCACAAGCTGCTTATTCTCTTTAAACTTTTCCTTGTACCGCTCGACTTTTCGTAATCTGTCATCGTACTCGGTCATGACCTACATGACAAGATAATCGTCATCACCAAGAAAAATAGGGGAGAAAGCAAAGAAATGACAAAGTAACACTTACATAAGAAGATAGCCTCATCATCCGGTCACGATCTGATTCGTTCTCATCTAGTGGCTCGCCAAGCTCATCAACAGTGGATCGACGTCCTGCCAAGCAATTATTGACATACCTAAAACTACTTAGCTGTATGGCAACCTTCAAGTCCTTCCAATGAATGATGCCAACCTCTTCCTTGTACTTTCTCTTACGGCTACAGATAGGGCCACCTTCTTGGTCAGTAGACTCCATGGTTTGAAGAAATATGGGATTAATGGTAGGAAGAGGAGGCAACAGTCGTCTCTCCTCCCCTGCAACTATGGCAGCAGCACACCCGATGGCCTCATCTTCAGCCTTCTTTGAGGCAGCAATCTTGAGGACCTCAACTTGGTATCAAAATTCGAAATTGTTATCAATGAGTCGAATTTAAGATTTTTCAATCACAAGTGAAAAGAAATATCACTAGATCAAATCCGTAACACCTATTTCTTTAGGGTTTTGATCACAAATAGTCCATGAAATTGACCCAACTCATTGTTGTGGTCCCTCAATTTCAAAATCAATCAATGTCGTTCCTAAATTTGACTAACGCACATCAATGTAGCCATCCAAATCCGTCAATTTTTCTGTTAAATTCGCTGACGTGATAAAAAATAAAATCTTTCTTATTGCATCTTTCTATCTCTACTTCAATTGTAAAAACAGAACACCGCTATTAATGGATTCAAATACCCACTAACCCAATTGCACCAACCAATTTATGTTGCTCAGAATTTACTCCTCGCCAGTTTCGTTGACGGACTGTGACTGGACTTAGGCTAGATGGGTGTGGCAGATGGACAGAGGCGGCAAGGCAGATGTCGTTGGGCTTTTTTTGTTTTTATTAGTTATTTGGTTTCTAATTGTTTTTTGGGTAAATTACATTTTTACCCCTTCAGGTTTGTTATCGATTTCAATTTCTTACATCTTTAAAACATTTCAATTTCATACTTTTACTTATCATTTTATTTCAATTTCATACATCTGTTAGAAAATCTGTTAAGTAAACCGTTAAGTGATGACGTGACAAATATGAGATCCACATTTGTGCTGACTTGACTGCCACATTTGTGTCACGTTGCTAAACACTTGATAAAAAAAACTTTACATATTAAAATAATTAATTTTAAAAAAACACAAAAAAACCTTAGAAATCCCTTTCGTCTTCCCCACCCCCAAATCAGACACACTCCCTCTTTCTCTAAACCCTAGCTCTTCCTCCACCGCCGCCCTCAGGGCCACCTCGAGCAATCCTCTACCTCCTAATATGCCGCCCTCCTATCCCCTCTACTCCTCTCCAAGCATTTCATTCTCTGCGGGATCTCCACCCTCCACTTCCTCGTCGTCCCCACCATCGACGAGGTCTTTGCTATGTTGCTTCTCGTCCCTATTCCCCTGGAGTTCCTCAAGAAGATGGAACAAAATGGTTCTGGCCTCGTTAGAACGGCAAAGATTTGGCCAGAATCTTTGCCGGAGTTCTGTACAGCTCGTCGTCTTGTGTCCCTCTGCATTTCAGATTTCACCAGTGCAGATCCAGAAGCTATGTGCGTGGAAACGGAGAAGTGCGTTGGTGGGATAGAAGGAGATGTGCAGTGGAAAGATAGAGGAAGGGATAAAACCTGGCAGGTTTTGATTTGCAAGGATAGAGGGAGATGTTTGCAGCATTCTGATTTGTTTCTTTTCAGAAAATAAGAAGATGGAGGGATAGAAATTGCCAGCGGCCGAACAGAGAGGTGTTCTACACCAACGAGGACGGGGACTCGGAAATACAGGACGATAAGGGTAGTTTTGAAGCTAGGGATTAGAGAGAGAGAGAGGGGGGGGGGGGGGGGGGGGAATGTCTGATTTAGGGGTAGGCTCTGGTGGGGAGAAAGGGGTGGGGAGAAAAAGGTGGGGAAGACGAAGGGGATTTCTTGGTTTTTTTTTATTTTTTTAATTAATTATTTTAATATTTTAAAATTTTTATTAAGCGTTTAGCCACATAGCACAAATGTGATAACCACGTCAACACAAATATAGATCATTTATTTGCAACGTCATCATTTTACGGTTTACTTAACAGATTTTCTAATAGATGAATGAAACTGAAATAAAATGAAAAGTAAATGTATGAAATTAAAATGTTTTTAAAATGTTGTAAGAAATTGAAATGTTTTTAAAATGTTGTAAGAAATTGAAATCAACCCTAAACTTGAGGGGGTAAAAATATATTTTACCCTTGTTTTTTAAACCATTAAAAAGTGAGTTCTTTTAGGTATCATCCACGTGGCATCATTATATTGGTTGTGTGACTTTTCTATGTGCCATGTCAGCAAACTACCAGACAATTTGACAGATTCGTACTGCAGGCACTATAGTAATGTGCGATAGTCAAATTTAGAGACGACATTGATTGATTTTCAAATTAAGAAACCAAAGTGATGAGATAGGTCAATTTCAGAGACCGTTTGTGATAAAAATTCATTTCTTCATGTGCAAGAAACAATGAAAAAGTAAAGAGAATCGTCCTCCCTTCCTGATCACTCATCCCTACAGGTATAACGATGGATTGTCAGGAAGGTTTGTAACTATGGCCTGAAATTTCAAATCAGTAAATAACTTCCATTAACACAATCGGTACACAGAAAACTGCCCCAAAAAGCAAGATCACGCAATCGGTAAACTATACCTTTCATTTTGCACAAGTGCGCTATTCTTATTTCAAATGCAAAAGAACCCGTAACTGAACGGAATTTTGTCAAAAAAATGCCTCTGGGAGTTTAATGCATCTTCCACCAAAGCAGAAACAATAACAGCTCAAGTCATGAGTCTATGACGAAACATTTCACTACTCCGAACCTGATTTGACAATGAAATTCTGGCGACTAATGGGGTTCATCACGACCGGAGGTCCTGCAGTACGTGGCCAAGCCTGTAACTTCTTGTCAGTTTCTTCCCCCCATTTTTTGTTTGAAATGGTACCAGGAGTACTACCTGGTTATAATTTAATAGTGTTAAATTGCACAGAAATTTATTACGCTAAACGACTTCATCAAGCAGTTTTGTCATCAAAAGTACCTCCGAATATCTTTTTGTCAGATATAGTAGTGTCAAAAACATACGCAAGCCCAAAGGTTCCCAAAACAGATCCTACAATGTACTTTGCTGCCATTTTTCAACTGCAGAAACATAAAGTCAAACAATAAGCAAAATGGACAAATGGGCAACGAGAAGAGCCAGTTATCTCATTGTGCGTCGTTTCGGAATGAGTTAACTCAACGAAGATAGAAAGTAGAAAACAGATGCGTTCATTAGCCTTTAACGTACACAAGCACAAGGTCAGAAGGAGTAGCATCACTTACAATTTTTTACAATTTTTAAGTTAATGAATCTACGAACACTGGTCAAACCAAGCTTCTGAGAATATTACCATAAATGAAGAAAAATACTGATAACTAAAATATGACAAATTTGAGTTAAGATAACATTTCTAACAAGTCCTAGTTTGAGCCTATGCACATAAACTTCAAAGGGTTCAAATCAGCAAAAGCATTCTTTCACAAATAAACCTATGGTTCAATTTTTCAGGGATGAATTAATGTGTGAATCTCATTTAAGACACCCTAGAATATAGTTGTCTTTCAATCAGATAATGGAGTAAGGCTTGAAACATTAAAACCATAAGATAATGGTGATTTACAAGGTAACAATCCAAGAGACCATTAGCTCTACCAACATATCTTCAGCTGAGAGAGTAACCCCCAAATTCACAGCCAAAAAATACACAAATTCTTAGCCAAAACCCATGAAGACAAGTTGTTCAACCCCAAAGCGAAACCCAAACAAAAAATTATCAAAATAAGAGGCCCATTGTTTGAAAAGATATTTACATTCAGTCGTTGCTGCTTGGGGTGAAGTATAGTTGAATCTTTCGGTTTGTTTTGGGAGGTAGGGATTATAGAATTAAGAAGATGTAATGATGGTGAACAGCCGAGGAAGGGGTCACTGCTGGGGCTGGGGTAAAGAAAAGCTGTGAACTTCTTTTTTATTTTGTGGTATAGGGCTAGGAAAGCTTTTTCCTCACCTTCCTGGAAGTCACGTTGACCGCATTCATGCCTAGTTGAGCTTGTCTAGAAAGACACACACACACACACAGAGGTGGGTGTGCTTATGGCAGCAGAGGGCAGGGACGAACCAATAAATTCTTACCCAACTCCATGAAGTTCCAAGTTTTTCTGCCCAAGTTCAAAACCCACACCCAAAATAATCCACATAAGAGACTCAATTGCCCAAAAAGAGACTTGTATTATGTCATTGTTGCTTTGGGTGAAGATAGAGTTGATGCTTTGTTTTGTTTTGGGAGGTAGGGAATTATAGAATTAAGAAGGATGTAATGATAGGTTGAGGATCTGAGACTAGGTCGGGGAGGTCTGTTTTAGATGAATGGCTGGGGAGGGGATGGTGGGAAAGGGGTCACGGCTGGGGTGGAGGAAAAGTGGTCATGGCTAGGGCTGGGGATGGAGTAAAGAAGAGATGGGGATTTTTCCTTCTTTTCATTTTTTTTTTTTTTGTAGTAAATACATATTAGTAATCCGGTGGAAATGTGGGATTTAACACTAGTTTCAGGGAGAACTAGAGCAATTAATCCTAAAGCTTATTACTCTACAGTCCCCATCATCCCCACCGCAACAACAAGGTTGACACCGAACAGAACAAATTGACAACCAAAGAGAACTACAAGGTACAGTTGAAAACTATATTGATAAAGGAGCATGTTCGTGCGGTGCATATAGACCATGCATATAAGAGATGACTAAAAATCTTGAATCAAATATATAGCAACTCAGTTTCCGTATTGTCCAACATAAACACGGGAGCATTGTTCAAAGTAAAAAATAATACAGTGACTCGGCAAGGCTAGAAAGAACCTAAACCATCACAGCGAAACAAAATACAGCAACTACCATATGAAAGAGCAAAAAGATGGCGGAGATTCGCATAACCAAACAGCGGCTAGACAGGGTCGTTTCCAATGTAAAATGTAAGTTCTTTCAATGTATAAAGTTTCTAGATTTCTCAATCAATAAATGAAAATCTGCTAAAACATCAACCTGGAATCCAATTTATCAAGTCTATGATCCCACATTTTCTCAGAAACCAAACATAATATACAAATATAAAATCAATAAAAGTAATTCATCTGGTAAATTGTAAGTATACGAATCTGAGAAAATCCCAAGCATAATAAACGAAACCCTAGATCTATCAGCAGATATGTAATTCAGAGCGCGACGTTGCGGATATCAAAACTGATGAAACGGAGAACTCACAGATGAATTGCAATGGGGAGAGATTAGACGACGGCGTTGAGAGCAGGGCGCTGCAAATGGTGGGTGGGACTCAGGTAACGGAGGCACAAATTGTGCCGCATCTGAATTTATAAGAGTGGTTCTCTCCTGCGCATATGGTGGGTTGTGCGCGTGAGATGCGCATGACCCGGTTAAACTTAATCTCGACCTCTCATTTTTTTAACTTGAAACCAGCGGCTGTGATGCGTTTTTAGAAGAAACAGAGGAAATGCTTCGTCTTCCATTTAGGGGTAGGTTCGGTTTCATTTGGTTTGGATTTTTGTCAAAATCAAAATCGAATTGAAACTTCGGTTCGGTTCAATTTCTTTTTGTTTGCTTTTTTTAGGTTTGGTTTTGTTTGGTTCGATTTTGGTACAGTTTCAGTTTTTTTTTAATTTTATTTTATACAACTTATTCTTTTTTTAATATGAAATTTAGAAAAGAGATTTGCATTTATCAACTAATAATAAGAAAAAGTGGAAAGTGGAAAGGTAGTTTTGCATATACAAGATCATATAAATCAATCATATTCTATCATTAACCTCAATTGCAATGAAAAGTGATCACCATTTTCCATTCAAAAAGCAAACAAACAGAGAAACCATTCCAAAGCCTTCTGAAACTTTTATCTATTACCAAAGAAATATTTTCCCTAATTGAAACAAGTATGCTCCTTGAAAAAGCCTTAGGCTTAGTTTCAAATTTGGCAACAAGTTTCACAAAAGAAACATCATGGGCATACATTTATAAAGTGTAAAGGGATTCGGTTCGGTTCGGTTTTCGAACCTCCAAAATCAAAATCAAACCAATAAGGTTCGGTTCGGTTCAATTTTTATTGGTTTTCTGTTTTTCAGTTCGGTGTTTGGTCCCTTTTTTTTTTTCAGTTTTCAGTTTTTTAACATCCCTTACTTCCATCACCTTAAGATAGAAAAAAAAAATCACCATTTTGATGTAAATACTAGAACTCAGCAAACCCGACAAAGCATGGAGGATCTACATTTTACGTTCCACACTACTGGAGTCCTGGCCACCCAACTTGACCACGAAACCATACATGTTAGTTGAACATTAATTATTTACACGTTTTTTTGTTGGTGTTGTGTTTTACTAATACACAGGTTATATACATGAATAAATTGGTAGATGAGAAAAATATTTAAATGACCTTATGATTTTAAGTAGACATATCTTTCTACCAAAAGGCTCAACTTCTAATTTTCATTCAACTAATAAATTTAATATAATAATAATATTATTAAATTTTCCAACACTATATGCGGAGCAATTAAGCATAAGTTGATACCGACTCCTTAGAACTTAGATTCCAACTCACCAACCCTCTTCAATTAGAACAATGGGCCGTACAGTTAACATGATTAGAAAGGGGGAAGAATTTCCTACAGTTAATACGGGTAAAGTAGATGAAAATCCCTAAGCTGAATCCATGTACCGAATCTCAAAACTTTTCTATGTCTTGGAAGGTTGAGGGTAATGACACGGGAAGGCTGCTTTGCCATTCTGCCTCGCCAAAAATGAGGAGTTTCCGATGTTTTGAAATGGCGTTCGCTTCGGAGCATTAGGTGTTGTGTTGATGTATGCGTCCGGTTTTTTCCTTTCATCAGTTAAACCCTCCCTTTGCTTGCGCCCGTCTTCTTTGGTACGCTGATTTTCCTTCAAGTGACAAATCAGTACCCGCTTTTCCATTTCGTTATGTGGATTCCGGGGAATAAGTGGCGAACCGTTGGACTTCATTAGTCTTGTGCTTTCTTCCTTCCTCAACCTATCAAGCTCTCCTTGGAGCGTTGACACATGCACTTGTAACTCCCTTCCTTTGCTTTCAGATGAAATGGCTTTCTGTCTCCATTCTTGCACCTGCAGAAGAAATTGAAAAGGAATCATCTAAACTAAGTTCCAGGCCTTCTAACTTCTAAGCATCATAAGAAACCTGTCAATCCTGTTGCAAAATCATGCAGAAAATCAAGGATATTCCAGCTATTCCGAGCATATTGCTTTTCGATGGATATTAGATTCTCCTAAAACATCGAAGAGAGCAATGCAGCCCAGCCAAAAAGAGCTGAGGATAGCCCTCTTCCCAGTAGCAGCTTGGTCTAGATAAATTTGTAAACTATAACTAAGCATAGCATAGTAAAGGACGAAATATCTTACAGCTGAGCGTAAGGATTGAATCTGGTAATCAGAATCTAGAGCTCGATCTTCCCAAAAGTCCCTAGAAGCCTGCAATTCTTCCATCTCCTCCCTCACCTGCCCCAGCATCTCCTGCATCTGAGACCACTGCTCTGTCTCAACTCGGACTTGCTCTACAATTCTTCGAACTATTGCCTTGCAACGTCCTGAGCATACGTCCTCTTCACGAGACTCTTTCTCCTGCAGAGCAAATTGTCCAAACCTAAAATTCCTTCTAGTAACAATGTTTTCTTTATTCCATAAATAAGTCAACCTTTTGCACGAATATACCTTGTAAAATTGTTGTATCAAGGAAGAAGACAGATTTGCAGCTTCAATTCTCTGGAAAGAAGAGGCAGAACTGGCAACCGAACCATTGGCTGTAGACAGCATTGAACCATACTCTTCCTTGATCCTCTCTAATAACATCCCATTCGACAATCCCTCCATTTTCCTTCTCAGAATCTCCGCCTGCGTAGTATTTTTTATAGAACCGATAAGGCAACCATGCAAATCATGAAGTAAAACAATGCACGCCTGGTTACCGAGAGTCTCCCCGCTATATCAATTTTAAAGTCAAAACTAACATGATCCAGTTGAGACGTGACACACACGCATCATAACAATATAAATCGTAAGAGTCAAAATCATCTGTGTCTTCAAATTGAAGTATCAAAGGAAGATCGATGACACTAGTTTGCACGAAAGGAAGATAATGCTCACATTGCTTTTCCCACCCGAAACCAAGTTCTCATTTACTCGAGAGCTTGATTTGATCGACAAGCTTGCTTCTGCCATCCCTTGGATCTCCTTCACACGTATCTCATCCGATGTCGTCCTAAACTTCTGAAGCCTTCTTTGGAGAAGATAGGCTTGTTTATCAAAATTACTAGAGTTCTTCCCAACCTCCGAATCCTTAACGCGTAAATTTCTTTGCAAACTCTGTAGTTTCTCTGCCAAGTGTTGAATCTCTTCCTCCAAAACCTTTCCGTTGCAAATCTTCTTTTGCCCCTGAAAACCAGTCACAACATCAAAATTTGTCTCACACAAAGCCATTGTCCATTATTCTGAAGAAAAACTTGCTGGAATATCATAAGAATACAACTAAGAATGCAGAAGAAGCACTAGCACGGCTTAAGATTCGAATTTTTCCTTGATTTTAGTTCAATATAATTTCTTCTTAAGCAAATGGAAAAATTTACCGAGCAATCCAAGAAACTGAAACAGAAACAAAGTTCAGATTTGAGCAGTAAGACCATCTCCAACTCAAGGGTGGGAAATCCAAAAATTTAGCCCCGTATTTTCAACTATTCATCTACGTATGAGGTCAGTTTAGTTTTTTCCTCCAAGGGTAAGGCACCTATAATTCCCACCCCAACTTTATAATTTATTAAACTTTTTTATTTTTTTTATTTTTTTTTGCTAACAATTTTGGAATTAGTTTTTGTATAATCTAGTTTTATTTTTACAAACATTTTCATTTTTTATGTACATAAATTCAGATTCCAACAAACAAAATGCTTTTGAGTTCTGAAAATTTAATCTTTTAAGATCTCTTCTTTTATTTTTCTGATTTCCTATGTTCAGCTATCTTGTCTGATTTCCTACATATTTGGTATCTTCAATTCTATTTTATAAGCTGAAGGAGTTGTACACAAACACACACCTCATTCTTAAATCTCATACTTTTGCTTAAACACTTTAATTTTTCAATGCGTTCAAGTCATGACAAGCGAATTCAGATACTAGAAGAATTCAATATAGAAGAATTGGATTAATTAATAATATTATTTTGATCGTTGGATTTCAAATGTTAAGCCGCTACATTATTTTATTACCGTCAAAATTGATTAAATTAGATTTAAGCCATTGAAATATAAAACCTACGGTCGAAAAAATTTCAAACTGACAGTTGGGTTTTTTTTTCTTTTTAACCAAAGGTAGAAATATTATAAACGAATAGAAAGTTTTACTGAGCCAGAATGTTAAACAGTTGGGTTGAAACGGTAAAGAAATCTAGGCAGCACAGCAGAGTTACTGTTGGAAAGTCTGAGCACGTCTCACCGGATCACATGGCCTAGCGCATCTGAGCCGTAAAAAATGCGCTTGTTGTGACCCTGGCAGCAGGGAATCCCTCGGTCCACTTGCGCTTGACGAGCGGCTCCGCCCTTTCCATCCCTTTCATGTGGTGCTGCTGCTTGCTGGGGCCTTCCAATCGCTTCCTTATCCGTCCGGGGGCCATTGGAGACTCAAATACCCACTCCAAACTCAAAATTCTTATGTTTTTTTATTCCACCCCCGTCCCCGTGGGAGACGGTCTAAAGGCATATTTTTCAAAAAAAAAAAAAAGAATCTGCAATATTCAAACCAGATAAATACTCTCTCTCTCTCTCTCTCTCTCTCTCTCTCTCTCTCTCCCCTGATAAAACATGAGAAACGATAGAATAGTTCTGCTTTCAAAACCAAATATAATCTATCATTCAAAACTTGAGCAAGCACGGCAATTTCAATTCCAGGTTTTTATAATTTCCCCATGTGTTTCAAAACTTCAATTTTCTTCGTAATCTAACTATCACCACGAAACGAACTTGAAAAATCCTCCACTTATTCCTATCAAATTTCTCAGCAACCAAACAGAAAAACCCTGTTGGGGTTTTCCTTCTCCTTCTAGCATTTTCTCATCAACCAATCAGGCAATTCAAAACCTACGTAAACAAATACAAAACGAGAGAGAGCGAGAGAGAGGACTTACAGAAACAAGAGTGTGCACAGCTGATTTAAGAGTCCTCTCCATCTTAACCTTGGTCCTCTCCATTTTCTTTTCAGCAATATCCCTCTCCATCCTTAACAAATTACACTCCGCCCTCAGCATCTCAGCCTGAAACCTCCACCTCTCCTCCTCCACCACTCCCCCACCCTCCTCCTCCTCCTCCTCCTCCTCTCTAACCCTCTCTCTCTTCCTCTCTCTCTCCTCCCCATCCCCACACTCTAGAAGCACAACCGGCGAACCGGTTCTCGAAAAAGCTCTCTCTTGATCAAACAGAGCCTCCAGCTTTCCCTTGTGGTCCTTCCTGGCCTCCCCTGAATTGTGTTTTCCGCCATGAACGTTCTTGGTAGCTCTCCGGCGAGGTCTCCGAGGGAGGTGGAGGATTCTTGGTGTTGGTTGGGGTGGTGGGTACTGCCATTTAAATCTTCTTGTTGCGGTGACTGCAGTTGCAGAGGAGGATGACATTTGCAGTCGAGACGATTAAAAAAGACACGAACTTTGTGTTCCTTTTTGGGTTTGAAAATGAAAGGAAGAAAGAAGCTAGACGTTAGGCTTCATCTTGTTTGTTTGTATAGTGTAAGCTGTAGCTTAACATCTGAGTTGAGAGAGAGAGAGAGAGAGAGAGAGAGCGTGCAACCTCGTTCAGTGCAAGAAACAGGGATTTCAAATGAAAGCTGCGCTTGATGTTAATTTTGTGTGGCCAAATTTATTGGTATCTAGTTTGGTCCCTTTGTCTTTTATTTTTTGGTTTTATTGGAATTTGAATAGTATTTCAGGTTTTTTTGGTTGAGTAGAACAATATATTTTACACTAAGAGAAGAGGAGAGTTCAAAGAGGAGAGGAGAGTTCGGTTAAGCCACACAATAGGCAACCTAATTTGATATCGAATTCGTCATTCACGAAATTTGAACCTAAGACCTTGATGAGATTTTTACCGTCTACACAAATAAGGATAATAACACTTAAAAATACTTGCAAGAATATAAGGATGTTGTAGTATAAATGCTCATGTAAGGTCGTCCTCCTCAATAACTATTTTACTAATTTATGTAGAAACAATTCCTAATTAACTATTTACAATAACAACAACAACAACAAAGATTTTTTCCCACTAAGTGGAAATAATATCACAGGGATTCGAACTAAAAATTAAGAAAGGTGATTTTGAATTTAGATAATATTAAAAACGAATTTTAATTAAAATCAAATATGATAAAATATAAAATCTACTCATCAGACCTCTCACTTACAAGTGAAGAGGAATACCACCAGATCGTAATACTGAGTGATGTATTTCATGGTCTTAGTTTAATAGTAATTTTTGGCTTTAGGCATATTTTAAAGTTTGTTGTGAACCCAAAGAGAAAAAAGAGGGAAAATGATCATCGCCGCATCCTTTTCTTAGGGATCCAGTGATCCTGACCGTTTATTGTACATCGTGCGGTCATTTTTCGTTAGATAGTATTTATATTTAATTTTAAAATTTAAATTTTAAAATAATTTCTGACCATATGATATACGATGAACGATCACATGATCCTTAGAATCCCTACCAAAAAAGAGATCTCAACGTTTGTTCCTTATGTATGACCATTTGATCTTGGTAATACCTAGGCATTCACTGATAAGTATTCCACGTATTTGCTTTTTGATTTAATTCAATAAAAAAAAATACTACATGTTTTTTATTTTAAAGTTCAAGAAAAATTAAATAACATGTCTATTATTTTTTTAAATAATAAAATAAAGTGTTAAAATATTATCAGAAAAAATAAGAAATTGACTCAATATTAAATTTTGAAAAGGATGTTCAGGTCTAGATTTATTATTATGTCGGTTTGTTTGCGTGCTTTCCTTTAGTCTCGTTTTCAACGAATAAAAAGAAAAGAAAAGGGTGTCTTCAGCAAATTATAGAGTGCTAGTAAAACTGCATTTTAAGTGATCTTTGAAATTGGACGTTTCCACTAAAACATCTTTTAAAGTTTTGAATCACTAAATAAAATCCAAATTGCAGGGTGTTAGTAAGATTGTCTTTTAAGTTGGTTGTCATATTCCAACTGATTTTTAGTTTTGAATCCTCTTTGGTGCTATTCTCTTATTGCAAAGTCAACAGATTTTATCCCTAAAATATTTGTTCATTTGAAGTGTTTTTGTATTTTAGTGTAATGTCTGAACTGATTCATATGTTTATTAACATTGCACTTGAATTGTAAGTGATGAACCGTTCATGTCATATAACCTATTGCATTTTAAGTTCAAACATGTCCCATCTTTCAGTTTAGATTGAATATATCATATTTTTATTGAGCATTAAAAAATCAATTTGAATTGTACGTAAAACGGCCTTCTAGAGAGAGAGAGACGTTGCAGTTGGTAACTTAAGGTAGGTTTAGGAACCCCTTGCCTACAAATATACAAATAGTAGGATTAGACGTGCAAAACATGCTTAAAATTTGAAAATATTGTAAATAGTTGCTGTGACAAATCTGGCCCCATTCTCCTCGGTATAAATGCGTGTAAACGAAAAATGGAATGATTAAGTGGTAAGTAAGTAGATTAGGAACTAAGGTAAATTATTAGTTATTTATGAATAAAAATTTCATATTTTATATTTCTAGATTCCAATAGAGACTCAAGTAGTTAGCATTGGTTGATCGAACGAGAGACTTCCATGCTTTAGAACGGGGATTTTAAACCCATGAGATACAGTAATTTTATTTTGATAATCAAGAACAAGTTTTGAGAAAAAGATTTCATTCGCATTTCCCAAGTATCAAAAGTACGTTCCAAGCATTGTTCATCGCTTAATCTACTATTTTAGTTTTTATTCAAATGTTCATAGTCGAAAACTCAGTTCTTATTGTTTCTCGTTTCTTTTTTTGGATCAATCATTGACTGTCATTTAGAACTTTTAACTTAGTACTTCTTTCAATAAACGACGACTAAATGTCAAGTTCAAATCTTCTGCACCCAAATTCCTCTGTGGCATATCTCTTAAAGTTTGACACATGTCCTCAAACATAACAGAGCGATGAATTTGAGGGATTAGGAACTGAGATTTCATTTTCGTTTCTCTTTCCAATTTCAAGTTAGTTTCACAGGGACGCAAAATTCTTGAATGTTAGGCAGCGGGAGGAAGAGAAAGAAAGGAAGAGAGAGAGAGAGCTTCTCAAGCAATCCAACCGCCGCCAACTGTTCATGCCCCAAATTCTTCCGTCAATCTGCGACCTTCTCAATGACTCTATATCGGCTCTGCACCTCAGCCCGATGAACCCGTTCCTATCCAAATTGAATGATATCCACTTCTTCGACGACTTGGATCATGTAAAGCCCCTTCCACTTTAAGCCTCATTTCCTCAGAGGTCACATCATCTGTTGGATATATGTTAACTATCCGTAATAAAATAAATATGCTAATAATAAATACGAATGAATATATTCCAGAGACTTAACAAGATGAAATATTAATTAAGCAGAGTAATAAAAGATCAAGGCTTGCGTACCGCAATGTCCTTGAAACAGAAATTTCGCCCATACTCAGTGCTTGTAGTTCTAAGGACGTCTGCTTCATTAGGATTCAACGATTTAAGTCAAAAATTCCAGCACCGGAAAATTGACTTCTGGCGAATATTAATGTGGTTCTCTCAGAAATGATGTTTATGATTGCAGGAGAAGATTTATGATTTTTTCTGTTTTCTAAATGCCATGCAGATGGATGTATATATACTGTGATTATACCTGTTCACAACAGGTATAAGGAAGGGATGCATCTGTTGGGAGACATTTGCTGAAAAGGGTGTTTTTGTTTATGGGTTCTCACACTTCAGACTTCATTTGAAAAGATGAGTCTGTTGGTGAAAATAATTAATTAATTTAAATTCGAAATTAAAAATAATTAATTAATTCAAAAAATAATTAATTATATATTAATTATAATTAATTATATATTAATTACCAATTAATTAGTACACCCCAAAGCCCAACCCCAAGGATGAGCCCAATTTTAGTCTCCAGGCCTATTACTCAAATCACTTTCTATAAAGGACAAAGTCTTATAAAGTGATAAAATCTTTTGAGAATGGCCAATTTGGGACAAAGAAATTTCTACTCAAACTACTCAAATTTCCAACATCATCTGCAACAACATCCCATGCTATGTTGGTGGTGGCATTGAGTGTAAGAGTGTGAGTGGCAGGAAGGGTTGGGCTTCCAGGTTTCACGTTATATTTTTAGTTTTTATTATTGTTATTTTTTAATAGAGCTAACATCGTTTAGACATAGAGTTAGGGTTGGACAAGGCAAATTCTGAGATTGAATTTAGACCCTTTGTGGTGAAGTCTGCTAAGATTTATGCCCAAAATGAAATTTTTGTCATTTGTCTGTTAAAAGCAAATACGACCCTTTCTTTCTCTCTTTTCCCTCTTCCTTTCTTTCTTTTATCTCAACAACCTGCCTAACCAGAACCTGAACAAACACAACAATTTCATCTTCTTGATCAATCGATTTGATTCCCCCATCTCAAATGAAAATTGTGGAAGCTACTCCTTCCACTCTCTCTGCCAAAAACCCATAGCCATTTCCTCTGTATAAGAATTGTGCTTGATAGTTTGAGCGTATTGTATTAATGTTTATATAGAGATTACAAGTAGAGTTTAAGTGAAGAACAAACTCTTCAAAAACAAATCAAAGATAATTTATAGATAATACAATTAACAAATAATCTATTTGAATTCAAAAGCATTCAACAACCAAAGGATTAGACTGTTGAGAAGTTATAGCTACGCATTCACGTTGACTGATTCCATTGTGATCTTTAGTGAGTTTTGTGGCAGGAAGCTTTGATTTCAAACTTGGTTTATCACACCTCTGCAAGCTAAGTGGTCGCCGACGAATGGGAAGCTTGGATAGAAGATAGTTAAACCAATAAGTGGACAGGCCTTTTGTTAAAAAATCTGCAACTTGATCTTGGGTAGCTACATATCCCACTTGAATTTCACGTCGAGTTACCTTCTCTCGAATATAATGGTAGTCCACTTCAACATGTTGTGTCCGGGCATGGAAAACTGGGTTGGAAGCCATGGAGATTGCAGAAATATTGTCACACCATACTTTTGGAGGAGAAAGCTGGATATGAAGATCATTGAATAACTTTCGAAACCATGAAATTGTGGCGGCAGTAATGGCAAGTTGGCAATACTCAAACTCTGTGCTTGAACGAGAAACACCTTTTTGTTTCTTGGAACTCCAGGACACAAGATTAGAACCAAGAAAAATGCAATATCCTCCTGTTGATATGCGATCATTAGGGTCTTCAGCATAATCAGAATTAGCAAAGGCAGTAAGAGTGAGAGGTCCGGGTTTATACACAAGACCATGATTAGGTGTGGATTTTAAATAATGAAGAATTCTCTTAACAGCAATCCAATGTGTAGTGGTTTGTTTGTGCATGAATTGGCAAACCTAGTTAGCAGAGAATGCAATATCTAGACGTGTGAATATGAGATATTGAAGAGCACCTACCACGCTTCTGAATTCATGATGTCTAACAATGGTACGCCATCGTAAAGGCTAAGTAGTTTGCCACTGATTCCAGGTGTGGAAATTGGTTTGCAATCAACCATAGTTGTTCGTTTCAGTAAGTCCATGATGTACTTGGACTGAGATAAATGAATCCCATTGCTAGAATGGAGAACCTCCATGCCCAGAAAATAATTCAAAGGACCAAGATCCTTCATGGAGAAAGTTATGCCAATGTCCTTGATCAAAGTGTTAATGCACTGGATGTTATTGCCTGTGATAAGGATGTCGTCAACATAGATTAGTAAATAAATGCGAACTAAACCATGATAGTAAACAAGATAGACGAATCTGCCTGAGAAGCCATAAAACCGAGATGTTCCAAGTGGTTGGAAAAACATTGAAACCACGCCCTTGGGGCTTATTTAAGACCATAAAGAGAATGTTTTAATTTGCAAACATGTGTTGGAAATTGAGAATTCACGAAGCCTGTTGGTTGTTTCATATATACTTCATCAGACAATGAGCCATTGAGAAAGGCATTTTGAACATCCAGTTGCCGTATGGGCCAAGAAAATTAAACTGCAAGCGCAATGATCATGCGAATGGTGGAATGAGTAACCACGAGACTAAATGTTTCTCCATAATCAAGTCCAGGTTGTTGAAGATATCCATTCACAACAAGTCAAGCTTTAAATCTGCCAATGGGCCCATCCGATTTTCGTTTAATTCTGAAAACCCATTTGTTGGGAAGCACATTCATTGAAGGATGGTAGAGGACCAAAGACCAGGTGCCAGCCCACTGGAGGGTGTTAAATTCATCTACCATTGCAATTATTCATTCTTGAAATTTATGTGCCTGACTATAACAAGTAGGTTCAGGTAAAGCATTAATGGTGGATTTGTGGGCATACTTAGGATTAGGCTTGTGAATACCATCTTTGGCACGGGTTACTATGGGATGTATTTGGGTGGATACTAAACGTTGTAGGTTAGGGGTGGGAAGGGCTATAGGCCAACTAAGGGGTGATGAATGGGGTAGGATAGGTGAGGGAGGAGATAAGGGTGCTGAAATAGAGGAGTTTGAGTTAGGGATAGTGTTTGATTGTATATAGGAAATGGTGGATGGAGAAGGTTGGTTGTGGGGTTAGATAAGGACCGAGTTTGGTGGGGATGGTTAAAGGAAAATTAATTCAGAAGACCCAAGTGCAATGGGAGTACTATTATGCAGAGAGGAGATGCGTGAGAAGTAACACTGGACGTTTCATGAAATGGAAAACAAGTTTCATAAAAAATAACATGCTTAGACATTAAAACATGACCCGTTGACGAATCAAGACACCTATACCCAAGTTTATTTTGAGAATAACCTAAAAATATGCATTTCTTGGAACGAAATTGTAGCTTATTAGACATGTTGGATGTAAATAGGGAAAGCAGGCACACCCAAAAACTTTGAAAAATTCATATGATGGTTCCCGTTGAAATAATTTTGTGTATGGAGAAATTAAGTTTAAAACTTTGGTTGGCAGTTGATTTATTAGAAAATTGGTTGTATGAAGTGACACACACCGACCCGGAATGTTCATTTAGATTCCGAATCAAGCTGTGTTTGTGGTGGAATATGCGAATAAATTTAAACCTAAAAGTGCCTAAATATAAGAGTGCGCTGTGAGTGGGAATGAACTCATTTCACACGTGATGTTAGAGCATAAGTACAGTATAGTAAGATAGGGTGAGAATTATACTATCGAAGGTAATCGTCTACACCAAGATTTGCCAAGAATCCTCGTCGATACAAAAGCTCTGCAATAAAACCTGGATGGGCGAAAAACATGGGTAAGTGGGCTTGAAAATAAAGTTTTATAAAAACCTTTTGAAAACGTTATAACCTCTCACCGTAAAACATGTATAATTTCTAGAAAAAATCATACTACGTATAAGCATGAAATCAAATCCAAATCAACAATAATTCCATAAATATGCCAATCACAATATCTCAACAGTAGCATAATAAAATCAAATGCTCATCGATTTATGTTTGCACACAAATCAGAGTCGCCTATTGCAACCTGTACGATTGGACTAATGCTTATCAATCTATTCTAGCACACAAGTCGGATTTGCCTAATGCAACATGTACAACATGATTGGGTGTAATAATAATATATGTTCTAGTGCTACAATTACATGAAGACAGGCGTCATTCGCGGTCGCATGCGAGTTGGAGTTATCTATTGCAACATGTACGACAAGATGTCGGAGTTGCCTATTGCAACCTGTACGACATGATTGGCACCTATTTGGATTCAAGGCGAGCGTACAGTGCGGATGTGAACATACATGTGAAAGACTGACCCTGGCATTGGAATAGCACTAACATCGAGTGCAGCAATGATGAGCAGATTACATAAATATAAGCATTCCATAATGATTTAATAATTTTAGTCACATAATATAATTCATAGTCATAGGTATAATCATGGCATCAATAAACATACGCATACATGTGCATCCCGTAGGATTTATAATCACTTCGTAATTTTCTGTTAGTTCGCTAATTCTTATCAGCATTAATCTAAGCTAGGAAAATGTAGTAAACTATCTTTCCATGTATAAATGGAAACTAACAAATATGTATATACTATATAAAAGAAAAGACCCACTCATCTGAAGTCTGCTCTACAACTCCTTAGCATGAGCAATCGTCACCTAGAACAAACATCAAATCACGTCTTAGAATTCTTATCGATAGAACACATAACTTACATAAAACACATCCCCAAGGACATTCTAGAATGATTTATAACCCATTGACCAAAAGTCAATCGTCTGTCAAAGGTCCACGGTAGGGTCAACAACCCTACGTAACTTGATCCGAAAGATCCGTACTTCAGATTTTAGATCCGTAACTTCCCAAGAGTTTCAATAAGCTTCTAGAACAACATCCTAAAGTTTTGGAACGATCCAACGGTCGGATCTCCACCAATCACTAAAATTAAATGGTGGCCGACGTTTGGATTTACAAACTTAGAAAACTCATCTGGGAAGACCAGTACATCGGATTCCCAATCCATAAGTTGCTAATGTTCTCCAATATTACGAATAATATCCTGTTAAAGTTTGGTGACAATCCAACGATCGGATCGTCAATCCATATAATAACCAAGTGACGGCCAACTAGGTGGTCAACTACGAAACTATATCAAAACATTTGGTTTCACTAAGCATATGTCAATTATGGAATCGGGGAATCCAAATTAGCCTAGGAAGGTCAAGTGGGGTCTCGGCCCACGCGTCGCCACACAGGGCAGTTGCCCTGACTTGGCGGAAAAATCAACTATTTCCAAAAATTACCAAATTTCACATAAATGAATATCTCAATGAGTAGAGCAAGTTTTATGCCTGTGATTAGGGCCAATTTTGCCGGGAAAAGCCTCAAATTGTCATGAACCCATCGGAAACCCTAGAAATTGGTGACTTCAATTTGACTTCTCCGGTGCTCCACCGCCCCCAAACTTGTTTGGGGTTTGTTTGTGGGCTCAAGAGGAGTATTTTGGTGGTGGTAATCAATGGAAATCATTTCAGAAATGACGGATTTCGCCATCGTGCACCCATGAAACCTGTCAGTGTTATCTCACAAAAACAAGGTCAATTTGTAAGACCCCAGACTTTTTAATTTTAATTTATGTGTAGGTATTATTTTTAATTAAGGTGAACCTTAGATACTTAGCTAGCTTTTACCGTGTTATGCATGCAACTATGCATATTCACACATATACAGATTACCTTTACGACTAAGCCTTTGAGTTGAAAGGATTAAGGTGGAGGTGTCTTTTAAGTTCGCATATAATGGACAAGTATATTTGTGATTCATGTTACCCCAAGTAGGAGCTATCGAAATATGGAGAAAAGTTATCAATTATAAAGTTACATTGTGGACACATGCCCTATATTACTATGCAGTTGACACCTTATTACAATAGAGAAGAACTGGTCCTATAAATTTTATCCATATATATTATATTTAATGCATTACGAAGTCTTGGAACTGACTTATATTGCTAGAAATAGGAGACCCTCTCCATTTTTTTTCCAAACTGAGCTAGCATGCAATGCATGCTTTGCAGCTTGTGTGTATGTATATATATATATATTTCTCTATATTTTGACATGATAAATATGTACGCATACTTGTATACGTACTTACATGTATATGTATATATATATATATATATATATATGTGATATATATGTATGTGTTTATATATAGTGAGAGAGATTAGAAAAGATAAGAGTGGAAGAAATACATGGTATTTGGACGTGATCAAGAAACTTGCTTAACTACGTGAAGCTTAACTATTTCGATAGTGACTTGAATAAGTACGTGGAACTTAACTATTTTGGTAGTGACGTGGATAATACATGAAGCTTAGCTATTACAGTAGTGACATGGATCTTTGTTTTAGCTTTGGAATCCAGATAGGGAAAATAAGGCAGACCTTTACAGAAATTGATTTTATTAAATTTCGTGAAGTGCTATAATATTCTAGATCTTTTTGGTTGATTAATGTGATTGGATAATAATTGGCTAATTGCTTCGATTAAGTGTTTACTGGTTCTTGGTTATTGAATTATTGCTGGAATGCTATTCGTTGAGAATATACTATCATACATGTGAAAGATGAAATGACATTATTTGTGCATCAATCATGTTGATGTGGTTAGAACTCTAGTGTTGAGATTTGAGTTTGGGAAATGAGGGTAGTTGGAAAGAATCTTTTGTGTAGTTGAATCTATTCATTGTGAAACCAGTTCCAGGCAAGCCCGGTGTGCACATTAGAATAGGATATAGACATGAATTGTCAATATGGGTGATTTGGGCTGGAGATCAATGAATTAGATAAGATGACTAGAAAAAGGGGTTACTGAACTTGGGATATCATATGGGGGTTAGTTTCTATAATAGAACATTTGAACCACCTCTGCAGGGGTAAAATGCATGGTATGGGACGTGCAGATCCGCGTGTTTTATTATATAAATTAACGGAGGTAGCTGAAGAGGTTGCATTGAATTCATGCATTTTTATCAATAATGATTTGGCTATATGATTTCATGACACTTAATTTAATATTGTCAATTTACTGTGATAAGGTTATGTCTCTACTAAGCTGTTGAAGCTCACCCCTCTATTGTTATGCAGGTTTACAAACTAGGCATTCAAGAGGGTAGGTAGGATGAGATCGGGTTAGATATGAGAATAGAATGTTTATTCATCTTTTTACTGTAGAATTGTAAATAGTTCTTGATTTGTTTACAAATCATGAAGTGTTTTAATAAGAGGAATTTATTTTCCCAACCCGTGTCAATCTTCTTTATTTATTGAGCTTTTAACTCACGTTTCGGATTCTGGTTTGAGTTTTTATTTCCAACCCCGGGTCCGGGGTGTGACACAATTCGTGTTGATTTTTAGGTGAATATGGAAGAGGAAATGATGCTGAGTTGGTTCCAGGTAGTGGGTGGCTGCAATTCGCCATAAAAATTGCCTGAAAAAGGTGTTGGAAAACATGGAGGAGTCGGCTCAGGTCGCGGGTGGCAAAGGGGATCCGATCCCGTGCTCCACTACTCTCTCCCTTTTCCTCCTTACCCTCTTCCCCCATTGGTCAGCCTATCTTCCTCTCTCATTTCCCGATTTGCCACAACCTTCCCCTTTCTAATAACATTGGTTTTAGTTCTACCAGTTGCTCCTGCTTCAGTGGAGAGAGTTTTTTCCGCTATGAATATTGTGAAGACTCCATTACATAACCGAATGAGAGATCAATGGTTGAGTGATAATATAGTGGTTTATATTGAGAGCAACGTTTTTTTCTTCCATTGACAATGAAGCTATAATGCAACGTTTTCAAAATATGAAAACGCGTCGGGGATTATTGTAACTTGTATTAATATTTGTTCTATAAGTTATGAATGGTGAAACTATGGTTTATTTTTAACGTTAGTGTATTTCTAAGAAATGTTTGTAAACTTTTACATGTAACCCCCCAAAATATTTTTCCTCGATCCGCCACTGCTCATCCCTATTAAAAATGTTGTATATAGCGAGTTTTTGTTCAATCCTTTATTGGTGTGTAATTATATTTTCATTTGTGTGTGTACGAGAGACACAGGTAAAAAAGAGGTAGAGATGTTACTTAATTTTGCAATAACTCTATTATTCACTCTTTTGACAAACTTCAGCGGAAATCTGTCAACAAAAAAGTAACATATTTAGCACAAGGATGTGCTTTCCTAATAACCTAAAATGTCTATATTATCCTTGCATGCGCTTGGCACCTACGCACGTCAACTTTTCGGCCCTCATTGACTGATCTGACAGATGGGAGCTCATTACAAGTTTACGTAAACTTTATGGCTCTATTCAAAATTTAAAAACTCCAGGTACATAAGTACAAAATCAAGAACACACACACAATATCCGTATAAGAAAATCATATCTTTGTATGGAAGTTGTATCTTTATATGGATGTTATAGAAAATTCATATCTAGTCATTGAGATTCAAGCCTAGAGATATTAAGCATTTGTCAAGGGTTGTTTGGTTTAAGAATAAAAGGACGTTAAACGAAACTGATTAGATTATTTGATTTGGACAACTCAAACGTTTGATAGTGCATATTTTATATATATATATATATATATATATATATATATATATATATTTTTTCTTCTCAATTTTGGTATCTGACTTCATTGTGGCCATATTTAGGTAGATGTAAAAATAAATGAGCCATGGCTGCTTAATATTATAAGAGAGATGTAAGGCTTTGTGAGAATTTCATTCTTTTTTCTGCGAGTGATCAACGAGCTTTCTCTTCTTCTATGGATATCCCACAAGAGAATGGAACTCAACCATTTGATCAAACATGGTTTGACGTGGTCGATCTTTGCGGGAAAGAGTTCCAACTCCCCAATGTTTCTACTCCCATCAACCTACGATGGAGTGACTGCAACAACTTGGCTTTCTTTGAAGACCAGCAGCCTGATATATATGAAAACTTCTACGAATCCGAGAGGACCTGCTCGTCTTGTGCTGGAAATGGATTGGATTCGTTTCCACTCATGGAAATCGTGTTTTCGCTCACCAACTCTGTTACGACAGTTTCTCCGTCCGAAGATTGTTCCTTAGGTAACCATAAAGTACATTTTCCTCAGGCTAATCAGTATGTTTTTGTGCCCACTCCTACCATCAACCCGTTGGTTAGTCTACTAATTCATCGCGTTTGAGGAACAATCCAATCTATGCTTCTGGATTTGACTATAGATCTGAATTTCGATCAAGTGGCTTTCCTACTATAAATAACCAAGAAATCATATTTTCATTCACTGGTTGACTGTCCTTCCTCCAAAATGGAGCGCGTGTTGGGATACAAGAAAATCATGGAGGAACCTAATTTTCATTGTACTTGTGATAGAATTATGATAAGTAGATGTTATCCACACAAGATATTAAGAAAAGAGAGAGATCATTGTGGAGAGTGAAAGGTTCAAAAGAATAAGTTGTATTTGCCCAAAATTTATCTGAATGGAGTACCAAAGTTTGATGCCCGTCTACTCAAAAGTTCTATATGAATGTTCACAGAAAATTGAGGGTTACCTATGCATACCGGGTTTGAAACTCTTTATCTCCTAAATTATTGTAATAATATTGAACTCTCCCTCTTTTGCAATTTCTTATCCTATTAAATGAAAATATTTGTTTCTTATGAGAAAAAACAGTCGAGAATAAAAGCAGTGAGCAGATTTTAATCTTACACTATATTTGGATGAAAGAAATAAACTTAGAATTTGGATAAAAGTCATAATTTATAAATTGACATGAACCAATCTCTTGTTTGGATTTATAAACATAGAAATTTAGAATTTTCGCGTAAAAAAAAAACTTGGAATTTAGGGCCTCTAATTCTCAAGTTTAAATTCTATGTAAATAGGTGTCATTTTCCAATTTCTATGATTGAGAGTTTAAAATTAACAAATTTCATTCTCAATTCTATTGTTCTTTTAGGTTAACCAAACAAGAAAATTCACAAATTCTAGAAAATAAAATCTCCTCATTTCAATTTCCGTCATTTTAAAATTCCTTAGTAATCTTAAATTTCTTTATCCAAACATAGTGTTAGAGAATCATTTTTGTTAGCTTAATGTTAAGTAACCATGGTTTGTTGTCTTTCGTTTTTGGGTTGAAGTCCATGACAGTGAATTTTGGGTATGGGAAGTCAACATTCAAGTTAGGTTTTATCGTTGAACATCGATTTTATTTACCATCCATTGAGTTTTGGGGGAGTATGTTTATTCATGAAATGGATTATTTTCACAATTGAATAATCAGGTCAAAGTTGTTTTTAAGTTTTTTTTTTTTTTTTGGGAAACTAAGTTGTTTTTAAGTTTATATCTACTTATTCTAAAAAGATCATCATGATAGGCATAGGGTTGAATTATTCACGAAATTATTAACAAAATTTTTGTTGAGCCATAAATTTTTACAAAGAAAAGATTGGGCTTTACTCAAATTTGGGTTGGTTATCAATAAAAAAATAAAAAGCCAGTTTTAATGTGGACGTGTGGGCTTGTATTGGTCAATCCATGATCCATGTTTACAAAGAAATGTTCTTCTAATTAAATAAAGAGAAATTAGGGATTCTATTAAAAGTGAGATTCTCTACTGACTCTCTACCACTTTATGTTTGTGGTAAAATGTTTTATATTGTTGGTATAATAATTGACGTTAAACTGTGAGATTAGAGAGACTAAATTTTGTAAACTAAATGATGTGGTTGTTGATGATTGGATAAATACATAAAGTGTTGATTAAAGTAGTCATTTCTTATTGGTAATACATCATTTGATTTAAAATTTAGTCTCCATAACATATCGGAAGGAGTTGAGATAAAAATAAAGGAAACGTGGGACTCTCTCCCACATCTCTGCAATCAGAAACCCACACTTCTTGAAGCATCCATGTGGAGGTGGTTTCTCACCCACACACTTTCACAGCCTTCCACAGTACGCAGCATAACGTAAGTAGAGTGGTGCTTTCCCAACCGCTGTTATCTGATTGCGTATATAAGAAGCATGGTTCGAGAAGAAAAGCCAGAAGAGCTTACTGATCAAATTCATTTCCTTCAAAAACAAGTTGTTGATCAAGTACTTTGCTTTCAAAAGGAAAGAAGGATGAAAAAGTGATTCATCAAAAAGGCGTTGCTGCTGGTCGTTGGATAAGAAGGTTGCACTCATGTGCAAAGTCCACCAAAAATGGTGCATGAGTTGTCCAAGATGCCGACGAAGAACTCTGCCGTGCAAAGTGCATATAAAAAGGTGTAGTTATTGTCGTCACCGACGGAGAAAAATTCGCAGAAAAGATGTGTCCGCAAGCTCCCTTCATATGCTACTCGTACATGGACACTTGCAAGATCTTCATGTTGTTGCACCCGCTCATAGAACACCAGCAAAGTCTTCTATAAGCACCAAAGACAGAAAATGTCACAGCCCATCTCGAGATTCTATTTATCGAGGCTGTGAAATGATGAAAGTACCCTTGACGGTTACTAAGGTATGTGTGTGGCATGTTTTGAATAATGCATATTTTCCTAAGTTTTGGAAAATTTAAGTTGGATTAAAGGATGTGTGTATATTTGTGTGGTTAGGGAATTAAAGAGTGAATTGTTTTGGGTGGACCACACACACACACACATGGGACAAACCCTTTCCTTCCCCGTGCTCTCTCTCTTCCCTCTCAGTTTCTCTCTCTCTCTCTCTCTCTCTCTCTCTCTCTCTCGAACCGTACGGATAAGAACCCAAAATCCCTCAAAACATCACGGATCGACGTCAATAAGGTGAGTTTCTTCATCCTTGCAACCTCTTGAGTTGAATGGTACCATTTTTGGAACTTAGAACCTTCAAAATCACGTGAAATCCGAACCCTAGTTTGATGTCACTGTTCATGCACACGTGAATTGTTGATTTTCAGGGAATTCTAAGCTTACAGGGAGCTTAGTGAGGTCCTAAGGAAGCTCGGAGTACTTAGTTTGAAGGTTTTGGACATTAGGATCGTAGGGTTTGAAGTTGGCCAGTTTTCTTGGATTTTCTCCGATGAAATTGCGTAATTTTTTGAGTTTAAACTAGTACAACGTGATTCTACATGCTTAGGGCTTCATTTTGATATATAATGCGTAGAAAATGGTGGAGAAATGACGGAGAACAAGGAGATTGAAAAATCTCCAGTTTTCCGGCGACCGGCAAAACCAGTCCAGCGACTGGAGGAAGAAGGTGACGCGCGTGGGGCGCGTGGGACCGTGCCCCTCCCGGCGTGTGGGGGCGCGTGCGGCCTCAAATTTTTTTTCTAAAAATACCTCGACGTCCGTGACGTCGAGTAGGTCACTGTGGTATATTCATATACCCAAATTGAGCATCGTATGAGAAGTTATTTCGAATTGTCGGTTATGTGCTTTAATTAACGTTTTTATAGTTGTTTCGCATATAGGTGATACATATCCCGAGGACGAGCGCATTCAAGGACGTCACGGGGGTTACGACCCTTCGACTTACTAGTGAGTGGGCAGTTATTTTCTATTATTACCTATATACTACTAAATTTCCCAGAAACCGAATTTAAATGAAAGTATGTTTTTAAAATGCTATGCATGCATAGTATGAATATTATGAGTTAGTAATTGATGCATATAAATGTTAAATGGTGCTGTGGACGCACATGTGAGTATCAGGTGAGTTTATATTGTTCATATGATTTATTGATGACGTGAATTGTGTTGAGAGCTCATAACTTGCACCCTTGGTGTTAGTGCTTATATTATTCACCCCGCACCACACGCTCACCTTGGATCCAAGTAGGTGCATGTCGTACAAACCATGAGAGGGTTCCGACATGTCGTACAGACCATAGAGTGGTTCCGACTGTAGGTGATTTTAGAATATTATACAGCTGTTGATGTGAGAAGCACTAGAGCGTATTCTTACACCTTTCTTATCGTACAGACTATTCAGGTAGTTCCGATTTATGTGCAGAGTAGTGCCGTACAGATCACTGCGGTGACTCCTGTTGGATTGGACATTGAGCTTAGAATTAACCGTACATGACCAACTGCAGGGTCTCCGGTTGATTCATTATTTCACTTGTTATATTGATGCATCCTTATTCTGTTATTGACATTTTCGCATGGCATACTTTCTGAATTTTGATAAAGAATTGTGATTTGAGATATATATGAAGATTATATGCATATTATGTTATTTTCTGGGAAAGTATACAGATTTTACAGCGAGGGGTTAGAAATGTTATTATTTGAAACGTTTTCGAAAAGCTTTGTTTTACTGACCCACTCAACTTTGTTTTGCGCCCTTCCAGGTTCTAGTTAGCAGCGTTGGTGGCCCACGAGTATTCCTACGGCATTCTGACAGACTACTCATGTAGGACTCACCTTCGGGTGTTGTAATTTAGTAATGTTCCTACTTGACTGCACCTAGTACTTATGCTCTGAATATGTGTGTTTCACACTTAAACTTACTCTAGCATGCTAGTTGGATTTTATTGCTAGTATTTGGTTTTTATTTCTTCGTATTTCTCTTATCTACTGCTTTCGCGTCGCACTTTTGGTTACGTCACGCTCAAGTGACGGCCAGCAGCCTTGATTCTAGAATCGGGGTGTGTCAGTTTGGTATCAGAGCCTAGGTTGCAGTCCTGTATAAATTGTTAATGCTCTAATGATCTTTTGATGTCTTATGTCAGAACTATGCCGCCTCGTAGGGAATCACATCATGCTTCTGAGCCTAATTTCCCTGATATAACTCAATTAGGGGAAGCGATGACCCATGCCTTTCAGAATGCAATCCGTCATCCTCCTCCTCAGAGAACACCCTTGGAGACTATGTATAATATGAAATTGGACCGTTTCATGGGTAATGAGGGTCATGAAGGGGCAGAAAAGTGGTTAGACCATATTGAGAAGACTTTCCAGGTGATGCAGAGTTAAGGGAATCTTCATGCTAATAGATGGGTTGAGACCACTACTTGGTTTTGGGGGCGAGAGCCAGCAGCTTGGTGGGTAAATCAGACTCAGTTTATGTCACCTGAGATGGCAGCTGATTGGGAAGTATTCAAAGAGAATTTTAAGAAAAGATTTGTCCATCAGGAGTACATTGATCGTAAGAAAGAGGAGTTCACTCAATTGAAGCAAAAGAATATGTCGGCGCATGAGTATTACAGGAAGTTTACATACTTATCTCATTATGATCCTGATACAGCTGGTAATCAGGCAGAGATGCTTCGCTGTTTTAAGCTGGGAACTAAGAGGAAATGGCGGACTTTTGCTAGTGCGCTTCCTTGCACCACTTATCATGAGTTTTCTAAGATTTTGGTTCGGATGGAGGATTCCGACAACCTTCCTAGTAATAGTGAGGATGATGAAGATAAGAATGATAATCAGAAGAAATATGATAGGGGTAAAGGTATCTCCACTCAGGGACCCCGTAAGACACATAATTTCAAGAAAAGTGGAGCGAGCTCGAGTTCTTCCAGTGGAGCATTTAGTGTCATAAGCCCGAGGAGAGGTGGAAGATTTGCTGGTGGACCCAAGTTTCAGAGACAATGAGACTTTGGTGGCGCTGGTGGTTCTGGTGCTCCGTTGTGCCGCCGTTGTAATTTCAGACATCATGGAGAGTGTAGGAGAAATGGTGGTGCTTGCTACACTTGTGGACAAATGAGACATAGGGTTGTTCAGTGTCCTCAGAGTCAACAGAGATCTCAGCAGTCTGTTATGCCACCTCCAGCGCTGATTCAGCAGAACTTTGGATCAGGCAGTTATGGTCAGACGGGTCGTGGTGGTGCTTACCACTATCAGGGTGATGTTGCTCCCTATGCTTCCGGACATAATCAGTATTCCAGGATCCTTATTTTCAGACTGGGTATTCCCAAGATCTAGAGGTTATACTTCATATCCTTCCATGCCAGCTAGAGGATCTCAGTGGCATAAGGGAGGTCAGCCCCGACAGAGAGAGGTTGCTGCTAGCAGTGCAGGACCATCTAGGCAGTCTAATCAGCCAGGACAGGGACGTACTTCTCAAGGACGAGGTAACCAAGGTAACAGAGGTTGTGGTTGACGACAGCAAACTCAGGGACGTGTTAATCACATCTCACTGCAAGATGCTCAAAATTATCCAATTTTGATTATGGGTACGTTAAATATTCTTGGTCACTTTGCTAGATTTTTTATTGATTGTGGTGCTACACATTCTGTGATTTCTCATACGTTTGCTCAAATGACACAACCTCACCCTACACCTCTAGGATTTGATTTAGAGTTTGCTATGCCTAGAGGGGACAAATGTTATATTGATAGTGTTTATCCAGGATGTCCAGTGATGGTAGATGGTAGATGGTGTAGTTATGCCAGCTAATCTTATCTCGTTAGATATTGTGGATTTTGATGTGATTTTAGGGGCAGATTGGTTGCATTGTAATCGTGCCCATATAGATTGTTACGGCAAATCAGTTACTTTTCATCGTCCTGGACTACCAGCGGTTACTTTTGTGGGTGAAAGAAGTGGGGTGAGACATGGTGTTATTTCAGCCATGAGAGCAAATAAGTTGTTATCGAAAGGTTATCAAGGATACTTAGCACATGTGGTGTTAAATGATGTTGTTCCTAACAGTGTGGAGGAAGTTGGAGTAGTCAGGCACTATCCTGTTGTATTCCCAGATGATTTTCCTGGATTGCCGCCAGATAGAGATGTGGAGTTTTCTATTGATTTGCTTCCAGGTACGGATCCTATATCTTTGACTCCATATAGAATAGCTCCAGCTGAATTGAGAGAATTGAAAATTCAGTTACAGGAATTAACTGATAAAGGTTTCATTCAACCTAGTACTTCACCTTGGGGAGCTCCAGTGTTATTTGTAAGAAAGAAAGATGGAACTTTGAGATTATGTATTGATTACAGGCAATTGAATCGGGTGACGATTAAAAACCGTTATCCATTGCCTCGTATCGATGATTTATTTGATCAGTTTAAAGGTGTGTGTGTGTTCTCTAAGATTGATTTGAGATCTGGCTATTATCAGTTGAAGATTAAAGATGAAGATGTACCTAAAACGGCTTTCAGGACCCGTTATGGACATTATGAGTTTTTGGTGATGCCATTTGGATTGACTAATGCACCTGCAGCTTTCATAAGGCTAATGAATGAAGTATTCCAGCAATATCTTGATAGGTTTGTCATTGTTTTTATCGATGATATTCTGGTATACTCTAAGTCTAAAGCAGATTATATTCGACATCTTAACTTGGTATTAAAGAAATTGAAGGAGCATCAGTTGTATGCCAAGTTCAGTAAATGTCAGTTTTGGTTGAATCAAGTGGCATTTTTGGGGCATGTAGTATCGGCACAAGGAATTCAAGTAGATCCTCAAAAGATAGTAGCAGTGGAGAATTGGGAACAACCACGAACCGTCACAAAAGTCCGGAGTTTTCTTGGTCTAGCAAGTTATTATTGGCGGTTTGTTCAAGATTTTTCTATGATTGCTTTGCCACTAACGAAACTAACCAAGAAGGATGTTAAGTTCGAGTGGGACGAGAATTGTAAGCAAAGTTTCCAGCAGCTGAAATATTGCCTCACTCATGCTCCAGTATTGGTACTTCCTGATGATAGCGGTAACTTTGAGATTTACAATGATGCTTCTTTGAATGGTTTGGGATGTGTTTTAATGCAGCATAATAGAGTGATTGCCTATGATTCTCGACAGTTGAAGATTCATGAAAGGAATTATCCGACTCACGATCTTGAGTTGGCAGCCATTGTCTTTGCCTTGAAGATTTAGAGGCATTATCTCTATGGTGTGAAGTGTAAGATCTTCACAGATCATAAGAGTCTTCAGTATCTTTTTACTCAGCATGGTCTTAATCTTCGTCAGCAAAGGTGGATGGAGTTGTTAAGTGATTATGACTGCACTATTGAGTATCATCCGGGTTGTGCAAATGTGGTAGCTGATGTACTGAGTGGGAAACCTCAAGGTCGACTCAATGCTTTGTATGCTTATCCTGTTCCTCTTCTTGCAGAATTGAGAGCTACTGGAGTAAAGTTGGAGTTAGAAGATCGAAGAGAAGCTTTTCTTGCTAGTTTCCACATCAGGCCTGTTTTGGTTGATCGTGTACTTGAAGCTTAGATGGTTGATGAAGAAATTCAAGAAATGATTCAATTGAGAAGTGAAGGGAAAAAGAAAGACCTCAGGATTTGAGAATCAGATGGCATGCTTATGCAAGAGAACAGAATGTATGTGCCGAATAATGAGGAATTAAAGAAAGAAATTTTGGATGAAGCACATTGTTCGGCTTATGTGATGCATCCAGGAGGAACTAAGATGTACCATACCATTCGAACATTTTATTATTGGCTGGGTATGGAAAGGGAAATTGCAGAATATGTAAGTAGGTGTATTGTTTGCCAGCAAGTCAAAGCAGAAAGAAATAAGCCTTTTGGGTGGATGCAACCACTTCCAGTTCCTCAGTGGAAATGGGAAAATATAACTATGGATTTCATGTATAAGCTTCCTTGTACACGAAATGGATTTGATGGCGTTTGGGTAGTTGTAGATCAGCTTACCAAGTCAGCACACTTCATTCTAATGAGGGAAAAGTATCCCCTGAATAAATTGGCTAAGTTGTTCATCACGAAGATTGTGAAGTGTCATGGAGTTCCAGTGAATATTATTTCTGATCGAGATCCAAGATTTACTTCTAAGTTTTGGGTAGCTTTTCAGGAAGCTCTTGGTACGAAACTGCTTTACAACACTGCTTATCATCCTCAAACCGATGGACAATCAGAGAGGACTATTCAGACGTTGGAGGATATGCTGAGATCTTCAGTGTTACAGTTTGGTGATTCTTGGCATGATCGCCTAGACTTGATGGAATTTGCCTACAATAATAGCTTTCATTTGAGAATTGGTATGTCACCATTTGAGGCACTTTATGGTAGAGCTTGTCGTACGCCATTATGTTGGTCAGAGGTTGGCGAAAGAGTGTTAGAAGGCCCAGAAATTGTGGATGAGACTACTCAAAATGTTCAGGTGATTAAGTCTAACTTGAAAGTGGCCCAGGATCGACAAAAGAGTTTAGCAGATAGACATGCTACTAATCGAGTATATGATGTGGGTAATTTGGTATTCTTGAAATTGTCACCTTGGAGAGGTGTAGTGCAGTTTGGAAAGAAATGCAAGCTAAGTCCTAGGTACATAGGACCTTATGAGATCACTGAGAGGATTGGTGAAGTTGCTTACAGATTGGAGTTGCCTCTGGAGTTATCGAAAGTACATAATGTGTTTCATGTCTCGATGCTTCGACATTATGTTTCAGATCCTTCACATGTGATTCCTCCTCAACCTTTGGAGATTAATCCGGATTTGACGTATGATGAGGAACCAGTGACTATCTTGGATTGGAAAGACAAGGTTCTAAGGAATAAGACAGTGAGCTTGGTAAAAGTATTGTGGAGGAACCACTCAGTGGAAGAAGCCACTTGGGAGACAGAAGATCGAATGAGAGAGATGTATCCGAGGTTGTTTTATGAATATTAATGGCTTGTTTGGTTGCATGAATTTCGAGGATGAAATTCTATAAGGGGGGAAGATTGTCACAGCCCGTCCCGAGATTCTATTTATCGAGGCTGTGAAATGACGAAAGTACCTTTGACGGTTACTAAGGTATATGTGTGGCATGTTTTGAATAATGCATATTTTCCTAAGTTTTGGAAAATTTAAGTTGGATTAAAGGATGTGTGTATATTTGTGTGGTTAGGGAATTAAAGAGTGAATTGTTTTAGGTGGACCACACACACACACACGAGACAAACCCTTTCTTTCCCCGTGCTCTCTCTCTTCCCTCTCAGTTTCTCTCTCTCTCTCTCTCTCTCTCTTTCTCTCTCTCTCTCTCTCGAACCGTACGGAAAAGAACCCAAAATCCCTCAAAACATCACGGATCAACGTCAATAAGGTGAGTTTCTTCATCCTTGCAACCTCTTGAGTTGAATGGTACCATTTTTGGAACTTAGAACCTTCGAAATCACGTGAAATCTGAACCCCAGTTTGATGTCATTGTTCATGCACACGTGAATTGTTGATTTTCAGGGAATTCTAAGCTTACAGGGAGCTTAGTAAGGTCCCAAGGAAGCTCGGAGTACTTAGTTTGAAGGTTTTGGACGTCGGGATCGTAGGGTTCGAAGTTGGCCGATTTTCTTGGATTTTCTCCGGTGAGATTTTGTAATTTTTAGAGCCTTAAACTAGTACAACATGATTCTACATGCTTAGGGCTTCATTTTGATATAAAATGCGTAGAAAATGGTGGAGAAATGACAGAGAACAAGGAGATCGAAAAATCTCCAGTTTTCCAGCAACCGACAAAACTAGTTCGGCGACTGGAGGAAGAAGGTGACACACGTGGGTCCATGCCCCTCTCGGCGCGTGGGGGCGCGTGTGGCCTCCAAAATGTTTTCTAAAAATACCTCGACGTCCGTGACGTCGAGTAGGTCACTGTGGTATATTCATATACCCAAATTGAGCGTCGTATGAGAAGTTATTTCGAATTGTTGGTTATGTGCTTTAATTAACGTTTTTATAGTTGTTTCGCATATAGGTGATACCTATCCCGAGGACGAGCGCATTCAAGGACGTCACGGGGGTTACGACCCTTCGACTTACCAGTGAGTGGGCAGTTATTTTCTGTTATTACCTATATAGTACTAAATTTCCCAGAAACCGAATTTAAATGAAAGTATGTTTTTAAAATGCCATGCATGCATAGTATGAATATTATGAATTAGTAATTGATGCATATAAATGTTAAATGGTGCTGTGGACGCACATGTGAGTATCAGGTGAGTTTATATTGTTCATATGATTTATTGATGACGTGAATTGTGTTGAGAGCTCATAACTTGCACCCTTGGTGTTAGTGCTTATATTATTCACCCCGCACCACACGCTCACCTTGGGTCCAAGTAGGTGCATGTCGTACAGACCATGAGAGGGTTCCGACATGTTGTACAGACCATAAAGTGGTTCCGACTGTAGGTGATTTTAGATTATTATACAGCTGTTGATGTGAGAAGCACTATAGCGTATTCTTACACATTTATTATCGTACAAACTACTTCAGGTAGTTCCGATTTATGTGCAGACTAGCACCGTGCAGATCACTGCGGTGACTTCGGTTGGATTGGACATTGAGCTTAGAATTAACCGTACAGGACCAACTGCAGGGTCTCCGGTTGATTCATTATTTCACTTGTTATATTGATGCATCCTTATTCTGTTATTGACATTTTCGCATGGCATACTTTCTAAATTTTGATAAAGAATTGTGATTTGAGATATATATGAAGATTATATGCATATTATGTTATTTTCTGGGAAAGTATACAGGTTTTACAGCGAGGGGTTAGAAATGTTATTATTTGAAACATTTTCGAAAAACTTTGTTTTACTGACCCACTCAACTTTGTTTTGCGCCCTTCCAGGTTCTAGTTAGCAGCGTTGGTGGCCCATGAGGATTCCCACGACATTCTGATAGACTACTCATGTAGGACTCACCTTCGGGTGTTGTAATTTAGTAATGTTCCTACTTGACTGCACCTAGTACTTATGCTCTGAATATGTGTGTTTCACACTTAAACTTACTCTAGCATGCTAGTTGGATTTTGTTGCTAGTATTTGGTTTTTATTTCTTCGTATTTCTCTTATCTATTGCTTCCGCGTCGCACTTTTGGTTACGTCACACTCACGTGACGGCCAGCACGCCTTGATTCTAGAATCGGGGTGTGTCAGAAAATGATATAATCGATTCGTTGATTATTTGAAAGTGAAGAGAAGATCGTTCTAATTTGTGGGACGATGATTTTTCAGGGCTAGAGTAAAATGGATCGGAATATGTATACCTCAGTAGTCAAGTAATGGACTCAACAACCTCTGATAAGGAGATGAATAAACGAAGCAACAATGCCACTAGTCATCTTGTTCTAAAATCAATGGGCGAAATCTGATGACTGCATTGAGATTGACCATGCTTGTTCCACAATATACGAAAACCTAATTCAGTAAGGAATCAATAGGTTTCCTATAATCTTGGAGTTCTACCATCTAAAGATTCGCAAGATATCCGCTTGAATTCTCCTAGTTTAATAAAGATTCTACTATCCTAAAAGTTCTTCTCCTCAACTATTATAAATACATCTTTCTAGGGTTTATCTCTGGTAAAGCAATTATCATGTGCTCATTCTCTTACCCATCGCTTGAGTCTTATATTATTTACTAACTTGACCTTCAAAAAGCATTTGACCAGCACATCCCCATCTGGTCTTAGGCTTGCTCACAATTGTTTGTTCTTTTACAGGTTACTTAGATTGTATATCTCCACCTCCTACGATGGTGCGCGAATTTGGTTCCAATAATTAGTGCTTTCATTGAGAGTGAACTCATATTCCTCCAGACTAGATCACTTTACCACAACCATGAACACAGAAGAAAGCTCTGTTAACGCCAATGTTAACAAGGCGATTGAGGACAACTTTGCCCTGATGTCTCCATCGCACCTGTCAAGAATATCATGTTCTCGACTACACCACCACTCCAAGGGCAAGCAATCAAATTCCGGATGCTGCAACCGCCCCAAAAAGTGGGGAGGCTTTGACTGCTGGACCACCTCCTACTATGGAGAAAGTATGAGATACTTTAATAAAGATCAATGTTTTTTGTTGATAAGCTACAACAAGCCTATATTGCTTTGCTAAGAATCACGCAAACTTCATGGACGTCAAGAAAAGAATGAAAGCTCTAGAGAGCTCCAACAAGACCACTCCACAGACTCAAATTCATGTCTTTGGTTACGACAATATAAGTACCATAACTCTAAACGGACAACTCACTGAGTCAACTTCTACTCAAACTCTGGTAGACATCATTGATCTTAGTACAAAACTTCTTCATAATGATCAAACTGCCAACTGCACCTTTGCAAACGGGACACAAATTCCACACAACCATGGTCCCTTGGACACTGCAAGAGTTCCCAAGATAGAACCACAACATTTGAGCTTTGATGAACCAGAGTCCTTGGAGGAGCCAAAGAGACACCAGCTCCAGAATCGCGACATGACTAGGGATGCCCCGAGGAAAACTCCACCTTACACCCCTGGTTGGGTCGGCATGAAAGTCAAAAGCCCACTCTCCTCAACAATCAAATATGCGCCTCTGCTAGATAAGTTTTCTAAGTCCAGATTTAAATACTTTTGTAGTGACTTCGACCCAAATTATCAGCTCATTCAATCAACTATTTTTAAAGCTTGGCTGACATATTCACCAACACTTATTTGGTGTACCGCGATGTCTAGAAATGACGTGAGGCAATATTCAACATGGTAGCTTAAAGGAAGGACGAAAGTCTTACGGTTTACCTGAAACGATTCCACGCAGAATTGATTAAGGTAGAGAGGCCAAACGACAAGCTTGCCACTATAACCTTCAAGCGGGACTGTTTGTCCACTTGCCTCTATATCAGAAGCTGAACAAGAGGAAGTATAACTATGCCGCCCTGGTAGAATGTTTCGATGTAGTAGATGACCTCACTGACTAGGACGACAAAACAAGAAAAAAAGTTCTTGATTAGGAATGCAACAAGAAGCTCGAACACAAAAGGGAAGACTGCAACAGTTTGCCTCATTCTCCCAGTCAGAATGACAGAAGGAGACGAAAAGATAAACCAGATCCGTCGAGACCGAGGCAATATACGAACTTGAACACGGCCATCAACAACATCTTCCACAACATCATTTGGAATTACAATTGAACTCGGTTTAAAGTTGTACAAAAGATAAATATGGGAAAAAGGTTGACAATACTTTCTATAAGCATCTCATTGGCAAACTTATGTGGAGATCATATATGCAATGACTATGGTAAGTCGATATATGGAAAAACCAACTAAAATGCATCTCAATGCAGCTAGAATAATCTTCACATATGTGAAAGGGACAATTGGTGTGTTTTATAAAAGGGCAAATGATATTGGTTTTTTTGGCTACACAGACAATGACTATGCAGGTGATATAGATGATCGTAAAAGCACTTCTAGCCATGTGTTCATGCTCAATTCTAGTGCAATAATGTGGTCCTCCAAAAAGCAATAAATAGTGACACTTTCTCAATTGAAGCTGAGTTTGTGGCAGCAGCTGCAAGCTCATGTTGAGTTGTGTGTATGTTTGAAGTACTTGGCAATGACCAAAAAGGACCAACAATTACCTATTGTGACAACATGTCACAATTAAATACAGGGTTGAAAGATCAATTGACATGTACAAAACAAGGTTGGTGGTAAAGGTTATGCTTAAAAGTATTTGGTGGATTACCGTGAAACCTTTCACCAGTAGCTAAGATAAATACGATACATGTTTTAATCTCTTTAGCTGCAAACATGGATTGGCCACTAAAATACTTTGATGTGAAGAATGCTTTCCTTCATGGAAATCTGGAAGAATAGGTATATATGGTTTTCTTCCTGGATATGATTTGAATGGGAAGACTGGGTGTGTAAATTGCATAAGTCTCTCTATGGGCTTAAGCAATCATCACCCCATGCGTGGCTTGATAGGTTCACTCAGACAATGAAGAAAAATGGATATTATCAGAGTAATTCAAATCATACATTATTTGTGAAGCGCAAATTGAACAAAGTAACTACACTGATTATCTATGTAGATGACATGATTATTACAGGGGATGACTCATATGAGATAATTAGTTTGCAGGAGAATCTTGCATCAGAGTTTGAGATGAGAAACTTGGGAGATTTAAAGTACTTCTTGGAGTTGAGGTTGCTCGCTCGTCCAAATGTATTTTCTTATCTCAATGAAAATATGCTGCTTGTAGGCGACATTCCTTAGGTGAGCCTGATTTCTGTGTTCCTCGACTAGATCCAGGTTGAGGGTGAGTTGTTTGTCGTTCTCACTCTGCATGTAATTCTGGATTCGGTATGTTGCTTGCTCAAGCTCAACCGGGACAACTGCTTTTGTACCAAAAGCAAGTGAGAATGGAGTTTCTCCTGTGGAAGTCCGATATGAAGTGCGGTATGACCAAATAACTTAGGGTACAAATTCTGGACAACAACCTTTAGCTTTGTCCAAGCTAGTTTTCAGAGTGCGCTTGATTATTTTGTTAACGGCCTCGACTTGTCCATTAGACTGGGGATGGGCTGGAAAGGCAAAACATAAGTTGATGTTGAACTTAGAGCAGAACATTTTGAACTTCTTGTTGTCGAACTGCCGCCCATTGTCCGTGACTATCGCATTGGGAATGCCGAATCTGCAGAGGATGTTCTTCCATACGAAGTCTTCTATTTTTCCCTCAGTAATGGTTGCCAAGGGTTCTACTTCAGCCCACTTTGTGAAGTAGCCAACTGCAACGATTGCATAGCGGACCTTGCCCTTCCCTGCAGGCATTGGGCCAATCAAATCAAGTCCCCATTGGGTGAAGGGCCAAGGGCTGATCATAGGAGTGAGCGGCTCGGGAGGGGAGTGAGGGATAGTTGCGTAGCGTTGACACTTATCACATGAGCGAGATATTCTAATGGCATCTTGGTGGAGTGTTGGCCAATAGTATCCTTGGCGAAAAGTCTTGTGTGCTAGGGATCGAGACCCAGCATGATCTCCGCAGACTTCTTCATGTATTTCCCGAAGGACAATTTCCGCCTCCGCAGGTGTAAGGCATCTTAGGTATGGTAGGGTAAAACCGCGCTTGTAGAGTTGGTCGTTAATGATCAGGTAGCGGGCAGACTTGTATCGACTCTGCTTAGCTTGGACTTTGTCAATTGGGAGGGTGCCATGAGCAAGGAATTTATAAATTGGGGTGATCCAACTATCTCCTTGTTGTAAATTGCACACTTCCGTGACCATGGTGCTTGGTACTGCCAACAATTCGACATGAATTTTTCTCCCAATCTTTCCACTGCCGAGGCGAGGCGAGCCAAAGCGTCTGCATGACTGTTTGCCGCTCGAGGAACTTGGGTGATCTGGTAGTGGAAGTGCTTGAGCAAAAGTCGCGTTTGTGCAAGATATGCTGCCATGGAGTTATCCTTAGCATCAAAGTTATTTGTGACTTGGTTGACCACTAATTGGGAGTCACTGAAGATATCAATTCGTTTAATCCCAAGATGCTTGGCCAAACGTAAGCCTGCTAGAAGGGCTTCGTATTCGGCCTCGTTGTTCGATTCCTTGAATTTGAAACGAAGAGCGTATTCTATCGCCACTTTGTCGGGGGTAGCGAGGACTAATCCTGCTTCGCAGCCCTGTTGGTTGGATGAGCCATCAACATACAGACTCCATGCTGGGGTTGTTGGTTCTATCTTCTGAGCCTCCGATGGTAATGAAGCTACTGCTTCAGGTGTAGAAGCAATGTCAACAGGATATGTGAAGTCGGCGATGAAATCTGCTACTGTTTGACCTTTTTGGGCTGGTTTTGGTTGGTAGGAGATGTCAAACTCACCCAATGCTATCGCCCATTTGATCATTCGCCCAGACGTGTCAGGACTCTGAAGTATCTGTCGAAGAGGGTGATTAGTAAGCACAATGATGGCGTGTGCTTGGAAATAAGGGCGAAGTTTTCGAGCAGACATGACCAATGCTAGAGCTAATTTCTCAATGTTGGAGTATCGTGTCTCCGCATCTTGTAGGGCCTTGCTAGCATAGTAGACGGGCCGTTCAACACCACTGTCCTTTCGAATAAGAACAGAACTGACTGCTGAAGCCGAAACCGATAGATAGATAATGAGAGTGTCACCAACTTCTGGTTTGGAAAGCAGAGGGGCTTTACTCATGTACTCTTTGAGGTTCCTGAATGCCTTGGCACATTCCTCCGTCCATGTAATGTACTTTTTATTTCCCTTGAGTGCTTTGAAGAAAGGAGCACATCTTTCTGTGGCCTTAGAGATGAATCTGGTTAAGGCTGCCATCTTGCCAGTAAGGCTTTAGATGTCTTTTGAAGTTACTGGCTCTTTCATGTCAAGGATTGCTTTGATCTTTTCAGGGTTAGCTTCAATGCCTCGTTGGCTAATCATGAAGCCTAAGAATTTGCCAGAGCCCACGCCGAAGGCACATTTGTTGGGGTTTAACCTCATTCGATACCTCTTTAGAATGGTGAAAGTTTCAGATAGGTTGGTGATGTGTTGGTCAGCATGTTTGCTCTTGACTAACATATCATCAACGTAAACTTCCATGCTCTTCCCAATCTGTTCGGCGAACATTGAATTGACCAGTCTCTGATAAGTTGATCCTGCATTCTTTAGACCGAAGGGCATGACTTTGTAGCAATATAGTCCCCTGTCAGTAGTGAAGGCTGTGTGTTCTTGGTCTGAAGGGTTCATGAGGATTTGGTTATATCCTGAATAAGCGTCCATGAAGCTCAAGAGCTCACACCCTGCCGTAGAGTCTATAAGTCTATCAATGAGAGGAAGGGGGAAACTATCCTTTGAGCATCATTTGTTTAGGTCGGTGTAGTCGACACACATTCTCCACAAGACCTTTTGAAGCAGGAGACTTTCCTTGGTCGGATTTTTCTTAACAAGGACAACATTTGCTACCCATGTTGGGTAATTGACTTCACGGACGAAGCCTATGTCCTTGAGTTTTTCAACTTCTGCTTTCATCGCTTCGTATCGCTCAACATCATAAGATCTTCGCTTCTGTTTTACTGGTTTGGTCTTGGGATCAATACTCAAGTGGTGACAGATGATATCGGGAGAGATGCCCGGCATATCTTTATATGACCAAGCGAAGACCTCGGCGTTCTCTTGCAAAAATGAGATCAGCGACAACCGAAGGGGTGGTGACAAAGTGGTGCCAATCTTCACCATGCGATCTGGATGGTCTTTGGAGATAGAGACATTCTCTAACTCTTCAGCGGGTTGTGCTTGCTGGGTGAAGGAGTCATCTCGAGGGTCATCGGGTTGACTGTTGCCATTATGAAGATCCGAGTTGGCTTCATCTGGACTGGTCTTTACTACTTGGTTATGTATAGAGAGGGTCTCCTTGGGGACAGACAGGTGTTGTTGCTTAACTGAAGTGTTGTAACATGATCGAGCATTAAGTTGATCTCCCCTAATGTATCCATTGCCGAAAGGGGTTGGAAACTTCATCAACAACATATGCGTGGATACCATGGCCTTGAGATCATTGATGCCTGTGCGCCCAAAGATGACATTGTATGCCATCGGGCAATTGACCACTAGGAAGTTAGTGGTAATAGTAGCTGTGTAGGGGCCTGTACCAATGGTGAAAGGTAAGTGTATACTCCCTAAAGGTTGCACGATATCGCCAGAGAAGCTTATCAGAGGAGAAATCGAGCGATCGAGCAAGTGTTCAGCTACATTAAGTGCCTTGAAAGCTTCAGCAAACATGATATTGATTGAAACACATGTGTCTATCAGGATTCGTTTCACATCAAAATTTGCTATGTGAGCCTCCACGATCAGCGGGTCGTTGTGAGGGTAGATGATACCTCTTTCTTCCTCAAGGTAGAAACATATTGGATCCCAGTTAGGCTTTTGATACTTGCCTCCCCTGATGTCTTCCACGTGAAACACTTGATGGCCAGGTCTTAAAGTTCGTTCACTGTTTTTCATGGCCCTATTGGAAGATTCAGACATAGGTGTGCCGCCGCTTATAGAATATATCACATTCACCTGGCGTTGGTTATGGTTATCCCTTGGAGGGTGAAGGAGGAACTGATCAATTTTTCCTTCACGTGCCAAAGCTTCAATATGATCACGGATGATGACGCACTTCTCGCCATCATGGCCATTATAATCGTGGTAGCAGCAAAACATGCCCGTGTTTTTTGTGGACTTGTAATCTGGCTGTCTTGGCTTTAGCTTTGGTATCAGATGAGTTATACTGGGGTAGATGGCCGCGCATGTAGCGTTCAAAGGTGTGTATGTCTCATATCTCGGGGTAGGGCCTGTCTTGACACGTGATTGGCCCACTGCATTGACTGCCTGGGGACGGGCGTTATTGTGACGATATCCTGAGTTATCGCGATAATGCCCCTTATTCTTTTTATTAAAATGAGATTGGTGAGGATGGAAATCTTTCCTTTTGCCCTGGGATTGATATGTATGCTGACTTGGCGAAGCATTAAATGAGGCAGGGGGGTGTGCTGCTACTGTTTGGAAGGTTGAGGTCTTCTCATTCGGTTGGATCTGGCCTCCACTCCCTACTTGCTGATAAGGGGTGACTGTAGGGGGTTTCCCTTGATATGTCCTTGCCTCGGCGGAGGCATGGTTGTAAGCTTGTGCCATCACCTCAGAGTAAGTCTTCCAAGTGTTGGCATTGATCATGTACTTGAAGAAACAGTCACGTAAGCCTGCCGTGAAGGCCTTGAGGGCGGTCTTGTCATCTGCCTCAGCGCAACGAGAATATTCATGGCTGAAGCGGCCAGCATACTTTCGTAATGACTCGTCCGGCTTCTGGTGAATAGTGTACAAGTCATCTGCGGAATACAAGCGATCGGTCTGGAAGATGTGTTGAGAGACAAACAGCTTCCTCAACTCTTCAAATGAGTCTACTGTCTCAGGCGGAAGACGGCAATACCAGTTTAAAGCTCCGCCAGAGAGGGTAGAGGGGAAGAGAAGGCACCGTTCTTCGTCGGTATGTCTCCGGTATACCATGGTGGACTCAAAGAGGTTAAGGTGTTCAATCGGGTCTTCCTTTCCAGTATAGAGTTGTAAGCCAAGCTTCTGCTTTGTCTTTGCTTGGAGGGGGTGTTGAGGATCCTTCTTGTGAGGGGCCCAGGCCTGGGTTGGTTCCAGTCAGGTATCTCGGCTTGACGTTCAGCCTTCAACTTGTTTACTTCCTCCAAGAGCTGTAGGACAAGGGGGTCCTGAGTGGAGTCGTGCACCACTGAAGGTTTTTTCCGTAAGTCCCCATCGCCTCTTGTAAGTAGGAAAGTTTGATCAAGATAGCGTGATTTTTCCTTGGACTCGTCACACTGACTCCTAGAGTGAGTATGTCGGAACATTTCCGAGTCCCCTGTACCTTCATGTTCTTCTGGGACTTGTTGCCCATTCCCTAGATTAACTGCTGGCCTGGGTCGTGGGAGAGGACCGAGTCTTTCAGAAACTCTTGGGTCATTTATCTTCGAGCTTATGTGGATGGGATTCTCTCGACGTTGCTTTAGGAAGTCTCGACAATCGCGATAGACGGCTTTTGATCTTTCCACTCCTTCTGTGAGGAGGTGCTTTCCTCTACTCCTTCTGCTTCGGGTTGAAGCAGCTAGGTTGAGAGAAGTCTCATGTTGATTATCACATTGATGTGTAGCTCGATCTTTATCAGGGATGTCCGTGTTGGATATCGGTGACCCTTCATGTTGAGGGGCATTCAGATGATTATTGACCTCAGCAGGGGCGACGAGCTTGTGTGCTTGAGCATGCCTAGCCTCGTGAAGCATCTCGAAAAGTTTTTCATACTGCTCTTGGAGAACCTCGTTCCTCATCACTATCTTGTTGTTCTGAGCTTCTAACTCATCGACTTTAGCTTGAAGAGTAACTCTATTTCCTTCCTGCTTTCGTTGCTTCATACTAGGTCAAATGGGGGTGTCATTCTGTGTGCTATGGCTTCTTTCGCTCCCCATGTCGGAGAGAGATGCTTGGCCAAAAGAGAGTGTACGAGCAGTGGAAACCAGCTTGACAAAGCTGAAGAGAGTGGGAATAAGTGTCAGTTCCCACAGACGGCGCCAAATGTTGATGCACAAAATCAGCGAGGACTTTGGTACAACAGAAAGTGTCAGGTTTGTGACCTTCGCTTGGTGGCTTCGATCACTAGTGAAGATAAGTACGTAAATGAATAGGGACAGGGAAGCAAACACAAGATGTACGTCGTTCACCCAGATCGGCTACGTCCATGGAGTAGAGGAGTTCTCATTAATTGTGAAAGGTTTACACAAATACATAGGTTCAAGCTCTCATTTTGTGAGTTCTAGTGAATAGTTTAGTACAAAATGACATTAGAGATTATTGTGGGAGAATGATCCCTATTTATAGAAGAGAGTTTCTAGTTTTGTTCTAACATTGACACGTATCGTGTTGTGATTGGCTTCTGATGTTGACACGTGTCGCGCTGTGATTGGCTTCTGATGTCGACACGTGTCGCATTGTGATTGGCCTCCTGGTTGAAGGGAAGCTCTTCTGGGTCCTTGACGGTATAACGTTGACCGGTGCTCAATAGTTTCGGGATTGGTCAAGTATGGTACAAACAAGATTTGTTAAAAGAAACTGATATGCTAGGGTGTAAACCTGTGTACAACCATATTGTAGAAAAACATCATCTGGCTGTTTATCGGATCAGGTGCTTGTTGTTAAGAGTAGATATCAGATGCTAGTAGGGAGATTAATTTATTTAGCTCATACTCGCCCTGATATTACTTATGCGGTGAGTGTTGTAAGTCAATTTATGCATTCACCAAGTAAGGATCACAAGGCTTACTATTATGCATTTTTTTAGCATATTTGAAATCTGCACCTCATAAAAGAATTTTATATGGAAAACACAAACATCTAGAAATCGAATGATTTACATATGTTGTAACGCCCCGCCCCCAAAATACTTATTTTCGGGAAATAATTCTGATGATAGGCCCAATTTAAACTCTTGCTTAAATTACTTCCATTAATCACGATTCTTTACTTCAATTCCTTAATTCCTCACAAACTATATTCATATATTAATTATCAAACATATGAATAACTTATCAATTTAATCACCAAATTTCTTCTATTAAAACAACTTCTCAATAAAAGATTAATTCTCGATTATTTAAGGTTGCATCTAACACTATTAGACTGCCTACATACCCTTAAGCAGGATCAAGTCTTTCGTAGTTCACCTTTCCACTTTCTAACTCATTTCCGAAAACCATTCAAGTGACTAACAATCACTAACGAGGTTCAAACAAAGGAATCACACCAAATGCATATCAAATATGCATTCAGATTATCAAAATTAGCTTAAAAAGACGACATCAGCTCACTGGTCACCCGCTGCCGCATGTGGTAGACAGCCGCCCCGACTCGCTGGAAAATTAAACTATCTTCAAAAATTACCAAATTTTACAAAAATGTAGAACAAGTTAAGGGGAACAACTTTTATAACTGGCCCGAAGTCCAATTAGGCCGTGAAAATCCTCAAATAGCCATGAACCCGCCGGAACCCTAGAATTTGGGTTTCCTCAATTTGACTCCTTAACAGCACCGCTGCCCCCAAACTTGTTTGGGCTTTGTTCCAGGCCTTAAGAGAATGCTATAGGTGGTGGTGGTCGAAGGAATTTATTTCAGATTCGGTAGATCGTCATCTAAGAACTCGCGCTCCCATCGATGCGGTTTGCACAATTTCAAGGCCAATTTTTGTCTAATTTATGGTGGAATAGGTAAAGGGAAGGTCATGAAATGTTTTTAAGTGGTGAGGGCTTCAATTTTCCATAATTTGACCAGGAAACGACAGGAGTTCATGGCCTTTGCCAGTCGGGTCGCACAAGTCAAGAGACTCGGTTTCCCTCATTTTCTCTTTTTCTCCTTTCCCTCATTTTCCTCCCCTCGGATTGGTCCCTCTCTCTCCCTTTCTCTCCTTCCCTTTCCATCACAGCCATCCATCTCTTTCCTTCTCTTCTTTTCTTCTCATCTCAGCCACCCACATGGCATGATCTCAATGCTCCAGAAAAATCTTGAGCCTTCTAAAAGGGATTAAATTTACAAAAATGTCTTTGACTTTAAATGCTAATAACTCCTTCGTTATAACTCTGTTTCACAAACGTTTTTCGCTTACTCACTCATAGGATCATCATCTATCCAAATATATCAAGAAATCCGATAAAATATATAAGGATAAAATACGTCATCGTATAATTACGTTAAGCCAACTAAGAGCATTTTCGTCTTTTCAACCTAACAGTAAATTTCACAACATAATTTATAATAATTTCCGGAAACAAAACTTTAAAAGTTCTCAATTCAATTTTTCATACCCATAAATCGATTTATTTTCGATTTTTCTCCGCATATTCATATATTTAAATTTTCAGGGTATTACATTTACATTCACCCCCCATTAAAATAAATCTCGTCCCTTAGATTTCAACCATCGAGTTACGAAAAGAAATTAGAACAATTTCCACAATTTCTTTTATGGTGAATAAAATCATAATCTTAGTCTACGATTTTATTCAAGCTCAAAAAATAAGTAAACCAACGAATAACAATCGTGATTCTTACCCACAGTTTCAGATTCCCAACCACATTCATTGGCAGAATAAATATCCTCATCAAGCCACAATTTTCATGACCTAAAATAAATACTAGCATAATAACCACAATCACCGACAATACTATAAATTAGAAAAAAAAATTCTTTTTCCATATACATCACCCTCAAACAATGATCATAAACTTCAATCATAACCATCATCGGCCCAAAGAGGTACTAGAAATGCAAGCCTTAATCATTAGTGGCTAAGTAAATATCAAAATTTCAAGCCAAAACATTATAATTGGCAAATTAAATTTCAAAATTTCCAATCAAAATCAGTAGAGTTTCCAATCACACTTACTAGATAAAGGAAAGAAATTTTAAAACAAATCCGCAACACCACTAACATAAAACCTCATTCTATGATTTCCTTCATTTCCGCAACTATACAAAACTACCCATAGTAACTTTAAAAACATTTTTTCCCCCAAATCTTTATTTCAATATTTCTCTTTTAAATTGCTTCAAACTGCAGTCACAGATCGAATAAATGAGTGACTCGCATATCTAGAGTACTACTCACATTCCATCAACCAAAGGAGAAAAATTTAAATATATTACAACTGGCCAACAACTAAACCTTATTAATCACACATCCACGAGAATATGTGCTCGTCATCAAATTTGTTTGCAATATCAAATCCAACAATGACCACCCATACTATGGCAACCAAACCAATCAAATTTGTAATTATAACTTCCCCAACAATTCTTTTCATCAACGTAAAAACTCTACTGAGAAAACGTTTATATTAAACAAACTCGAAATCTCATTCCATATTTTCATTCATGTCCACCAATATTAAATGAAGAAATCTTTATGATCTTTTCACCATTCCAAATATAATAATCAACCATAACCACAGTTTATAATTTTATTCCCATTCAATAAATCATCATGACTTTAATAAATACTAAAATTTCCAATTCATGCCTAGGGTAGTAGGTGTTTAATGACTCACTTGTCAAGTTGGGAAGTGTGATATTTATGTGCCAACTTGAGGGGAGTGTTAAAATGAGTCATTAAGAGTAGCAATTGTAGGAATCCTTAGAGATATTATAGGAGTTGTTGTGAAAATGGGGATACGTGTGTAGTATAATATAAAGTAAATAAGACACAATATTTACGAGGTTCGGCAAGTGTGGCTACGTCCTCGAGGGCAGTAGCAGTAGTCTCTCTCATTATCATACTTAAATTACAAAGTAATGGAAACAATACATTGTATCTATGCCTCTCTATTATATCTGCAAGCTGATAAGCCTTTATATAGAGAAACTATATCTTCTTTGTTAAGGTTAAAAAGTGTGAAAGTAGGCAGCACAACTTCAATATTTGTTGGCTGTCGATGACTTTTTTTTCAAGTGGGTCATCCACCTTTATAGCAGGAGTCCTTTATTAGGAAGGAATTATATTGTGTTATAGCCTTCCTTGTAGAACAAGGTTTGTATGTGTATATGTTGTAAATCCTTGTTGAATTATAAACAAGTATTTTGGGTGTACAATCCTACTTGGCATCTAGAGCTAGGTCGTAAAAGAACAAAACCCTAAGCATATTCCGCTGCTATCTGCAAGGGCTCTGCAAGTGAGTGTTTTTTGTATTTATACTAATCACATGAGTTTGTTGTACCAATGCTGCTAGTGGTTCCTAAATTTTATTGGAATTATACGTTTAGATTTATACAATTACATTTCTAAATATTATTTACGACAACAACTTGGATTTTTTAAATGGTTATAAGTACTTGTAAAACGATACTTCAGTAATCAAACTACTAATCGATTCATGCTCATTCCGATTCCATCATCCGATTGCGTAATGTTTATCTGAAACGATTCCCTAATACACTCTTCCACTTTTGGTTGAAATAATGGCCCAAGGCCCATAACTAAGCAGAAGCCCAATTGGCCCAAGGGGGCGACTCTGTAAAAGAAACAAGGAAAACTAGAGCAGACCAAGAACTCCATTTACAAACCCACAAAACCCTAACCCTAGCATCTATAAAAACAAAGATAACCATTTCTCCGCAACCCCAAACCTTCACTCCTGCCGTTTGCACTCTCTCCTCCCCCCTTCCCCTCCATTCTTCTCACAACCCAAAACACCCAATCATGGCAGAGAGACCAGCTGAGAGAGGCCGCGGCGGATTCGGTCGTGGATTTGGTGACCGCGGTGGACGCGGTGACCGTGGTGGACGCGGCCGCGGACGCCGACCCGGCCGACGCGAAGAGGAAGAGAAGTGGGTCCCAGTGACGAAGCTCGGCCGCCTTGTGAAGGAGGGCAAGATCCGCAGCCTGGAGCAGATCTATCTCCACTCCCTCCCCATCAAGGAGCACCAGATCATCGACACTCTCGTCACCCCCGGCAGTCTGAAGGATGAGGTCATGAAGATTATGCCGGTCCAGAAGCAGACCCGGGCCGGTCAGCGAACCCGGTTCAAGGCCTTCGTGGTGGTCGGGGACACCAACGGGCACGTTGGGCTCGGCGTGAAGTGCAGCAAGGAGGTGGCGACTGCGATTCGCGGCGCAATTATATTGGCTAAGTTGTCTGTGATTCCGGTGAGGAGGGGTTACTGGGGTAACAAGATTGGTAAGCCCCATACAGTTCCGTGTAAGGTGACCGGGAAGTGTGGGTCTGTCACGGTGAGGATGGTGCCCGCTCCCCGTGGTTCCGGGATTGTGGCTGCCCGTGTGCCCAAGAAGGTGTTGCAGTTTGCTGGTATTGATGATGTCTTCACTTCATCCCGTGGCTCCACCAAGACCCTTGGCAATTTCGTCAAGGTATATATCTTTCGAGACTTTCGATTATTATTGATACAAAATTGTGTTAATTTATTTATTTGATATTGTTTGCATTGATTTATATATATATATATCGTTGTGCTAATTTGAAATGTTTGACAAACTGTTTATTCATATCGTTGACAAAGAGCTCTTTACTCTGAGAATTAGGCTTGTTGCAGTGTGTTGGCTGATGTATGATCACAGTGTTTATATCCATAAAATTGTACTTGTGAAGATTTGCAATCTTGGCCCGTTGTAGCAAGCTATTTGTATTGTTTAAAATGTGGATTGCTTTGTTTTTAAAAGTTGAAATCTTTGTTGAAACCCTTCCTGCAATACTTTTAGTTGAAGTGATACATTATCTTGATATATCGTATTGGGATATGATGATGTGTTTTCTATATGTCGTCATGATACAAGACACGAGATTACAAATTTCGTTTACCTTTACTTGTGATGGTAACATGAAATTCAAAGCCCTGCTACCAAGTTTTTGCGTGTTTAGTCTATGATTCTGACTATTAATTGGGCTAGTCAATACTATGTCGTGAGTCATTATTATAGAGGATATTACTTGCTCATAGGCAATGGCTGCATGATGCCGAAGTTATGTTTTCAAATGGTGCGGAGATCAGTGATTTAGTATTAGGATAATCAAACCCCTTAACATGAAAACCGAATAAAGCTACATTGCTGATTCCTTTGTAGTTGTGCTAATTCTTACTTTGCCGTTTCCCTAAGTACAAACCCAATTTTTGTTTTTGTCTTTTTGATGTGATGACAAAACTGGTGGAAGTGTTTGTTTAATTTCATATTGTGTGCATGATATCTGATCACAGTGTTCTTTCAATTGTCGCAGGCCACCTTCGATTGCCTCCTGAAGACTTATGGTTTCTTGACGCCTGAGTTCTGGAAAGAGACACGCTTCACCAGTTCTCCGTTCCAGGAGTTCACCGACTTTCTGGGAAAGCCAACTAAACCCCTTCTTATCGAAGATGTTGAGAAAGTAGAAGCCTAGTGTGAGAGATCCTAGTATTCCTTTAAAGATGAAATCTTGGTTTTGAGTTTTCTAGGTTTGAAGACATTAATATGTTGTCTTTTTTGTCTAAGAATTATTAACGTTTATAATTTGTCTTTCTTTGGTGGTAATTTTGATCTATGTCGGATTCAATCATGTTACCTTGCTGAAATTTTTGGATTTACAAGACCTCCGATACTTTTGTTCTGTTCTTTAAGCATTTGCCCCTTCTTACTAATGTGTTCATTTGCCTAGTAAGCCTTGTGTGGTGTTTCATACTAACTCTGTAGGACATAATATTTTGGTATGGAACACGCAATTTAAGGGAGGCAAACCTAAGGTCGGGGATTAAAAATACCACTATAGCATAGTACAATTCGCTCCCGTTAGTTTTGTTGCAGCATTATCCTTTTCTCAAAATTACATCATCGTGACCCTTATTTAAGTTAAAGATGAGCAAAGCATATGGTGAAGTTTTCTGAGATTGAAGATGGAGAAGCTTGGATTCGGTGGGATTTGGATTGATTTTAGGGAACTTTAACGAAAAGCACCCAGTACTGTTCACTTTAACGAAAAATCACATTTTTACACTAAAAAGTCAATCTTGTTACTATTCATTTTACGCTTTATTTTGTCCTTATCATTAAAACTCAAAGTTTTCAAACCCTTTTCATTAGTTTTCCTTTGATTTTATGATGATGTTACAGGAGTTTCCTACTCCTTGCTAGTGACGTCTCCACAGGTTACTTAACACCCTTCCGTGGTCTCCGACACTTATAATCCCCCTTCCCTCCTGCAATGTGCTGAAGGACTTGCATGTTTGGTCATTAAGGGTCCGTTTGGTACGTTGTATAGGACATGTTATGAGCTTTTAAAATGGAATTAAATCTTAAGATCGTTGTTATGGGCTGCCATGGTTGATGGAGCTTTTGCAGGCCGAAATGAATTGATGTGTGTTTTGAGTTGGATTTGGGATATAGCCATGTCAATCATAGGTTTGAGCGTCATTTACAACATAGATAAGTAACCATTTTTCTATCTCTACACAATCGTGTTTATTCATATCACTTAATTCTTCTTTTTTTCATTTATTCAATTCAAAGGTGTTGAAATGGAAAGTAGTAAATAGGGTAAAATATCACAAATAGAGTGAAATCTGTATTTGGTGGATTATCCTAAAATTTGAGAACTCCTTTCCACTGCGTCTGCCTCTGTTTAGCTGCAAAGGATCCCACAACCAAGAGTTTCCAAGAAAGATAAACTAAGACACGTGGCAACAACCCGTTGGCCATAATATTTATGTCGATAAGGAAGTGGATGATGGTCTTCCAAGAAACACAGACTCTTGCCACTTTGGACTTTAAACCAGCTCAGAATTCACTTCACTCATACTTCAAGTCAGATAGAACGATAGAGAGAGGCAAAAACTAAAAGCTAACATTTGCAGCGATGGCATCCATGACCATGACAGCCGCCTCATTCCTGACCGCAGGCTCAGCCTCAACCATCGCCAAACCTTCAACTTCCAGCCGCCGGAGCCTCGTCGTGGCCAAGGCCGCAGCCAGAACCTCAGAGGGGGAAACAAAGAAGGAAGGGAGCAGCAACAGCAGTGGAAGGAGGGACTTGATGTTTGCGGCTGCGGCTGCGGTGGCCAGCTCTCTTGCCAAGGCTGCCTTGGCGGATGAGCCAAAGAGGGGGACCAAAGAAGCCAAGGAGAAGTATGCTCCTGTTTGCGTCACCATGCCAACTGCTCGTATCTGTCGCAACTGAGGAAACCACTACGTACTTTCATTTTCTTTGATTCAGTCCCGCATGGTGGTTGTATTATAATTGTCGTACAACTTTTGTATGATGCTCTTGTAATTTTTGTTGGGTCAACCCTGTTAATCTGCAAGCCTTCTTCCTCTTCTCTTATTACATGTTTATGTGACACAACGGTGCGAAATAGAGAGGCTGGTAGCTCAAGTAGTTAAAACGCCTCTAAACCAAGATCTTGAGTTAATATCGCTTTTATATTAAACAAACACCACCATATAGAGGTTCTGGAATCAAATTCACTATTTTAGGTACTGAAAAAAGATTAGTTCTATCGTCTAACTATGGAATTAAGATCCAATCCAATATTGCAAACCGAAGCGTTGGAAGCGCACGTCGCTTGATGAGAGAGAGACCGATGATATACAACTGTGATAGGCAAGTTTTATACCAGGTCCAGGTATGCCCAAAACACCTCAGTGAAGAAACAAACTGCGAGTATGTGCAACCCAGTAGTAAGGTCACACATACAAATCCTCCGTTGTCCAGCAGCTTCGCATAACATACATTCTAACTTCTTTTTTTTCTTTTGGATTGAGAGTCCGTCGAAAACATGTGAACAATCTAAACAGCCGAAAACCGAGATTTTATTAAACCATAACAATAACTAAGGATCAGGATTTTAGCCCGAATACAGGAAACACAATCCAAGCTAATTATACTACTCGGTCCAAGAAAAATCACAAGACGCAAAACTTTCATACAAAATAATTCCAAATCCAGTACCCCTAATTCGTTCCTTTTGTTACCGAAGAGTAACAGCTTGGAGAGAGAATCAGGGACATTGTCCATCATTCGCCTTGGCAACTTTGCCCGGCAGCATCAAAGACTGCAGAACACTGTTCGTTGCAAACTCATTGGCTTTTCCCATTTTTCTGGGAAACAACAAAATTGCGAATAACTTCCATTGCTAACTGGTGAGCATTCTTATTCTGCAGCTTTGCAAGCTCATCCACAGCTTCATACGTCTCCTTATCAGCAAAAAGTTTCAAGTTGTAACGTGCTGGTGACGCCTCTGGACCTTCCCATTTGTCAACCAACTCTTGAAGTTTCTCAAATCCCTGATAACAATACCAATTAGAGTCACAACCCTAGATTAAACCACCACCTTCATCATTGGAGGGCCTAAATATAATCCTATAATCTTATTTTACAACTTACCAAGCGGTTTGTGAAGTCGCCGAATGACTCTTTAGATTGTCGTTTACGTTTCCAATAATAAAACAAAGGTTCGAAAACCTTTTCAAGGTCTTGAACCTTGACCTTGTTCATGAAGGATTTTGCGATTGAGGTTTGATTGGGTGTTCCTCCAAGCCAGATCTATTTGAACAGAAGCAGAGAAATGAAAAAAAACGCTCAGTTGCTTTCTTGATAATCTGGACTTGAGCACGACCAATATTGCGACAGGTGTGCTGGAATTTGAATTACCTGATAGCTATTTGGACCATCACCAACTAGTCCAAGTTCAGCCATGTATGGCCTAGCACAACCATTAGGGCATCCGGTAATCCTTATAACTAGTGATTCATTGTACTTCAGACCAACCTGAAATCCAAAAGTAATATTTACCACATGCAATCTAATTCATTAACAATAAATGATCTTGATTTTCCACCTTTTGTTAGTGTTTAGTGGAACGTGCTTGTTATTATGGTAATACCTTCTCAAATACTGCTCGAACCCGCTTTAGAATGTCAGGTATACCTCGTTCAGCTTCAGTAATTGCCAGTGGGCATAGTGGGAAGGCTGGGCATGCCATGGCAGTTAAGTTGAGGGGGTCTACAAGCCTAGGATGCTGCCACAATTGGAACTGATCAGTATTATCCCCATCTCTGAAAAATCAGAACCTCAGTACATTTTTTTTTTTGGGGAAAAGAATACCCAAAGAACATTTTTATAATAGACACAACAAGTCTCAAACAGTTCAAGTAAACTAAGAACAAATAAGTTAAACTAAGTTTTCTTAAGTCCCGATCACTCTCCGAGTTTAAAAGATTCAAACAGAATAAAGAAAGATATCCCATGAGATCAATGGAGCCTACACGATTTTACCCTCTAAATCCTATCATAAAATCATTTGCAGCATACTATATTAATGCAAAAAGCAGTAGAAGAATCAACATCTAACGCAAAATAATTCACAGCATCATTCCAGATGGACAGCATGGCAGGTGAATCAGACACGCCATCCTACTGAGTTGTAAAGGTTCACTTGGCAGTGAAATTTATTTCACAGATTAGGAGTAAAAAAAAAAAAAAAAACACATCTTACCAGCAGCCCGGCTTTTGCAAGAACTGTGGTGATGGGACGCTTCCATGCACTGCGAATATCACATAATATGATGTTTTGGTTTGGTGTGAGCCTTATACTCAAATTATACTTTTCTATAACCTCTCTTAATGCCTGCTTCATAACTCCCCCAATCCGACCATTATCGACATGAAGCCCACAATAATAACTGCCGTCACCCTATCAAATAAAGATATAAATAGTCAGGACACAGCGCTTTGCGATATGAAACATAAGACGGAATCAAAGACATTCAATTCTATATGTGAAAACCAACAGAACGAACCTGCTTGTGCCATCCCAAGTGACCTTTGAATTCCCACTCCGGCAACTCACGGAAAGGCTCAAATTTCTTTCCGTAATACTGTTCCACTACACTTCTGAACTTTTCAATCCCCCATGAGCTGATCAAATATTTCATTCTACTATACCTCCGATCATCTCTTCTCCCATTTTCACGTTGTGTAACAACTATAGCCTTAATGGCATATAGGATATCCTCTTTAGGGATATAACCCAATGGCTCAGCTAGACGGGGAAAGGTGGATTCCATCCTATGTGTCCTTCCCATACCACCACCAACCTGCAGAGGAAATAATCAGAAATCATGTTTTGTGGAGAAAATTAGCTCAAATATAAACGTTAGAGCATAACTTCATCTTACATATAGGTTGAACCCTTGAGGCTCCCCCTTATCATCAGTAACAACCACAACACCAATATCATTTGTGAGAATATCCACTGAGTTGTCTGTTGGCACCGTAACTGCAACTTTAAACTTCCTGGGCAAGAACTGAGTTCCATAAATGGGCTCGGGTGAATCAGGGAAGTTTGTTCCATGAGTATTATCATTGCGGGCCTTTGTTACTTCAGGAGGCTCTGCGGTCAGGAACTTCTCTCCATCCACCCACACATCATAGTAAAATCCAGACTGTGGAGTCAGCAATGCTGCAATGTTCTCTGCAGTCTCCTGTGCACAAAGGTAATCCTTTCTTTGTATTGGAGCAGGAGGAGCAAGAACGTTTCTGTTAAGATCGCCACAGGCGCCAAGAGTTGAACCCATGCTTCTAATGATACTACTCATTACAGTCTTTAGATCCTTTTTCAGAACCCCATGGAGCTGAAACGTCTGTCTTGTGGTCAAACGAAGGGTACCAATTCCAAACTGATCGGCAAGATCATCCATGGTCAAGTACAGTTGGTTTGACACTTTCCCACAAGGGTTTTTGGTACGAAGCATAAACGAGTAGGACCTTCCACCACGTTCATCTCGGTTATATTGTTGATAACTCCCATGGAACTTAATGAGTTGTGTAGCAGCCTCATTAATGTTCGGGGCATCCGTCAAAATCTCTTCATCAAGAGGGTATCGTATGAAATTGCTCTGTTCTTTGAATATCTCAACCTTACTCCGCTTCGTCTCAGGCTTTGCCGGCTGCAAAACACAGAACCTATGAAAACAAGCACATTTCCTATAAACAACTAACAACAAGCAATCTAACTAGCATTCGTTACGCATTTTCCCCTCGGGGCCTAATGTTTCGCCACCAATTGACGAAAACTCAAGAAAGTAATGCATTTGATGGAGATTTGATGAACTTAAATAATTTTTGTAATAATCAAGCATAAAAATAGCCAAAAAAATGCTTTTTACTTGTTCTCGTTTAAATTGAACAATTCGCATTAACCCATGTTTTGATAACTCGGTAAACAATTTTGACAGTGACGGCTGCAGTAATTTACAAAATTAAATTCAAATAATGAAAGCCCCAATCGGCCAAACATTTGAATCAAAGTGCTTAAATTGAACCACATTTTGGCTCAATCTCTCACAAAAGTACATTAATTTATCATCTTTCTTACAATTATTCATTTTCTCGCATTTTCTGAGCAAACAAACAGATGCCAAACAAAACAGAGGGAGGATCAGGTGTTCGAAAACGCACCGTAGCCACGGCTCGAATGAGCGAAGAGGAAGAAAAGGAGGAGAGAGGCACGTGTCGGCTTCTGGTGAGGCCAAGCGAGTTTGTTGAGCGCAGCCCCTGGTACCTCCCAATCTGCACCTTCGGCTCCCCCAGAACCGCCGTGTTCGCACCTCCGAACGGCGTCGTCGTCATACCAACCAAAACGACTGCGCTTCGAGATGTTTAAGAGTTCAGAGAGAGAGAGAGCGAGAGAGCGAGAGAGCGAGATATAAGCTGTTGAGTAGCGTTGTGGGGATTGAGTGGTGAAGGAAGTGGAGGCAAAAGCCGCCTTTTCTTTTTATTTTTTTATTTCGCACTATGAAATTTTTCTATATTATTTGTGTTTTTCTAAGATTTTGTCGTACGCGCTGACGCGAAATTTCACGTGCCTACCACGGGAACTGAGGAGAGATGTTACGCGCCGGAGGCGGAGGAGTGGGGCGCGTGGAGTTTATCTTACAGAAATGCGAAAGCAGAGTTTGATACCTGGACGGAATGGACTTGGATTCTCTGCCCTCTTATTTCGGTGCCCTTCTCGTGTCCTCCTGTTTTGTGTGGTCACGGTTAATCCATGCTAACATTTTATATTGTTTTTTATAAAAATAATAAGACAAAAAAAAATAGTAATATAAAATATTGACATGGCTTAACTGTGACCACACAAACAAGAGGGCACGGGAAGGGCACCGAATTGGGAGGGCAAAGAATCCCAGTCCGGACGGAATTGTGTGTTTTTTCGGGTTTCCAATTTTACCATGGTTAAATGTAGAATGGCAACGAGGTGAATTGGGTTCGGATATATCATTCCTATACCCAAATTCGATTATTTCTGAATTCAAAATCGTAGACTGAACAGATTTTCTCTATAATCAAACTTGTCGGGTAATGGATTTTTCATCGAAAAACGGTTTTCCCTTTATAATATTTATTTATATCATTAATTAAATTAAAACGATATTAAATAAATAGCTTTGAATAATACATTTGATACAATGCATCTAATAAGTAATATTAAATATTTGTGTTACCAAGAAAACATTTACACTCTTAAAGTTATAAACATATAGTTTAAGGAAAACTAATAAAAAGAACTTCAAAATTTTGCATTTTAATAAAAAATCATCTAATAATTTTATTTAATGATAAGAACAAAAAAAATAAAAATAAAATATCAAACAAAGCGCCACACGTTCTCGCATGTGCAGACTGGGCCTGCATTCTTCTCTTTACCCTAAATAAAACCCTAGAGACCTTGATCAACAACTTGTGGGTGTGGTTTATTTATTTGTTAAAGGGTTAATCTCAATTTACTATTCTTGGTTTTTCAACATTTGGTAGATATAGTATTTTTCATTCCATAAAGGCACTTTAAGTCAAAATTTTGGGACAATTTCATCATCCATTAAGATTGTTGTTAAGTCAGACGTTAATTGATGACATGGTATCTACATGAACACTGACTGGGCATTACATATCAATCTGGCTCCACTTCAACATTAAAAAATTTAAAAAGCTTTTTTTTTATCACTTGAAAAAAAAAATTCCTTTTGTCACTGTCGTTCGATCTGCCCCTCATTCCTCCCTCCCCAATCCCCTCCTCCATTCTCTCCTCCGCTCTAGATGGATGGTCAGATGTGCAAAACCCTAGGAAATTACCTTCTCTTCTGTCTCTCTGTTATGTGCAAAACACTTGGACTTAAATCGATGATGGGTGATGGTTTCCCCAAACTCGCTTTGGACTTGGATCGATGATGGGTGGGACGCGGAGGAGAGAAGGGATGAGGGGATTGGAAAGGGAGAGAGGGCCAGATCTAACGACAGTAACAAAAAGTTTTTTTTTTTTTTTTTTTCAAGTGATAAAAGAAAGTTATTTTTAGTTTTTAATTTTTTTTAATGTTGAAGTGGGCCAGATTGACACGTGACTTCCAGTCAATGTTCACGTAGGCGACCTGTCACCAATTAACGGCTGATTTAACAGCAACCTTTATGAATGTATGAAACTGTCCTAAAATTTTGACTTCAGGTACCATTCTAGGATGAAATTTTTTTTATGTACCAGATGTTTAAAATCAAGAAACTTGAGAGTCGTAAATTGAGATCATAAAATTTGAGTTTTATATAGGCCCTGCCTAATCAACAAGAATTCTATCAAAGGCATAGTAAACTCCGGGTAGGAAATTAAAAAAAAAAAAAGTGGTCGCCATTTGATCATGCAACTTGGCAAAATATAACTATATGCATACGTTGTCAATATATGACTAAAATCTAATGGTCTTTTTCTTCTTACATGCATGATCCAGTCAGTCAGAATATAAGAGTTGGCCGTTTAAGTTCACGCAGTCGTGGGGCGAGTTTTGCACATGTACAATATGAAAATGAAGTTGTTGATGAGGATACATAACTTCACTACCTTTCATAGACAATCGAACTTGCATGTAGACATTTATTCCTCCCCGAATTCTTATATTCAAACCGAGGAAGTGTTGGTGCTAAGAACATATAGGATCGGAATCAACAGTGTGCAATTTCAGAAATAGTGTAATACTCATGTTCAGTTCAGAAATAGTCAGGTTAAGTTTAAGAAATAGTTATACTATCAGTGCTTAGTTTAAAAAAAATAGTGGTAGTACTTGTGTTCAGTTTCAAAAATAGTCAATGCATGCCAACTTGTGTTCAGTTTCAGAAATAGTGCCTGTATTTAGTTTCAAAAATAGTATAGTACCCGTGTTCAATTTTAGAATTAATGTAATATTCGTGTTTATTAGTTCAATTTTCAAAAATAGTATAGTACCGTTTAGTTTCAAAAATAATGCAGTACCATTAAGTAGTTTCCAAAATAGTGTAGTATCGTTCAGTTTCAGAAACAGTGCATTACCGTTCAGTTTCAGAAACAATGTGTATTATTAGTTTTCTATTTTATTTATTATTATATTATTTTTAAATCTTTTTCATTAAAGTTTAAGCCATTTTGTCATTTTCATTTAAATTTAAGTTATGGGTAAATTACATAGTAGCCCCTCAAGTTTGAGGGTAAATTACAACCCCATATAACAACTTTAAAACATTTCACTTTCATACATCCAGCACCATTTTATTTCAAAATAACACCTCTGTTAGATTTTTCATCCATTAGTCTGTTAAATGTTGACGTGGCTGCCACATTTGTGCCATGTGGCTGCCAAATGTGTGTCATGTGGCAAAAAAATTAATTTTTTTTAAAACCTGAATCTTCTCAAAAAAAAAAAAAACTAACTCATCTTCCCCTGTTGCTCTGTTCCCACTTTCTTCTTCGTATTCACTCTTCTCTGCGCTCTCTCTCTCTCTTTCTCTCTTCTTCCTCTCCAATCCTTCTCCTTCTTCCTCTCATCCTTCTTGCTCATCTTTCATTTCCCAAAACACCTATCTCTCTCCCCAAAATTCCCTCAAAGTCTGCCTAGTAGACCTCCCCAGATCCCTTAACTATGGCCTCCTCGAAAAGTATTAGGCTTCTAGCCCAGATTCCCGCCTTCAAATGGACACCGACCACCAAATCCCTGATGTGGTGGCTGCTGTTGAAGCTGGAATTGATGCCCGAGGTGGACCCCGCGGTGAGGCAAGCGAGGAGGAAGGTGAGTCGTCGGATCGTGAGGTTGTAGGAGATCGTGGACCGTCACCTTGGAGTCGATCTCGTCAGATCGTGTCACCTTTGAGGAGGAGCATGATGGCAGGTGATGAAGAGGTGGGGGATGATCTCGGCAGATCTGAAATGGGGAAAGTCGAATCTGAATCAGAGAAAAGTAGGGGAAAAGGAGATTTGGGCGTTTGTTTGGATGAGATTGGGTGGGTTTTTGGATGGGAAGAGAGGTGAAGAGAGTGGAGGAGAGGAAGGTGGGCTGGGGTGGGATGGGGTGTTTGGGTTGCAGGGAAGGGTTACGGGGAAGGTGGGGTGTGGATCCTGCGTTTTTCAGTTTTTTTTTGTTTTTTGTTTTTTTTTTGGACAAGATTCAGGTTTAAAAAACAAAATTAATTTTTTTTTTTGCCATGTGGCACACATTTGGCAGCCATGTGGCATAAATGTGACAGCCACGTCAGCATTTAACAGACTAATGGATGGAAAATCTAATGGAGGTGTTATTTTGAAATAAAATGGTACTGGATGTATGAAAGTGAAATGTTTTAAAGATGTTGTATGGGGTTGTAATTTACCCTCAAACCTGAGGGGCTACTATGTAATTTACCCTTAAGATATTTTTTATTAAATAAATTTTGACCAAATCTTTTTCATTAAAGCTCCCTATAATTTATACTATTAATGGTCTAAAAGCAAATAATTAATTTTTATATTTAATAGAGCATGATTTTTAACAACTCCTTTCCATATAATAAATATTTATATTTTTTATTACTGAATGAAACGGTGTGGTTTTGGGTATGGGCTCGAGGCATCCCTTTTAACCATAAATCGAACTCGAAACCAAAAAACTTACTTGACGGTTACCCATAACTATATTGTTCGAATCGGTTACTCTTGGGGATCAAATTTGACAGGTTAAATTGCCATCCCAAAATGTGGCTATGGTTATCAATAAAGTGGTTGGGTCAGATCCAACCTACAACTTTGAGGTCTTGAGAAATGCTAAGGAGACCTTCTCAAATTGAGATTTTTTATGTACTCTTCGCCGTCTCATGTTTTTGACATAATATTTTATAATATTACATGAAATCATGTGGAGACTGATGCATCCATATTATACCATGTATTTTACCCTAATCTTAGTATTAATTTATTGGTTATTTTGGTAGAATTATATTTTGTTATATATTTTCAATGTAGGACATTCGACTTTCTCTATAGCAAAAAGTGATCAAACGGATGAATTTTGGAGTGATTCCACTTGGAGGATGTTCGTGTGCCTTTCAAGATGATTGTATCAAAATTTCAGATTTTTCTACCAAGCCGTTTGACTGTGGCGATGAAATTAAAGCCCAGCGCGCAGCTTTCCCAGATTGACGTTTCTGGACATTTTGGGTATTTTAGAGGTCAAGGTGGGGTATTTTGAGGAAGATTCCTTCTGAGAATTTGTAGGGGATATCTCCAGATTTCAAAAGAGACCTTTTGGGACCGAATCAGAGTTGATTTGGTTGGTCAAAAGTCTGATTTTCTCAGAACTCCGAATTCTAGTTCAAATAAGAAACCTTTTATTTTCTGTTTTATTATTTAATTATGTTTCCTAGTTTTATTCTAAGAACTTTTCAAGGTAGGGTTTTATTTTCTAGTAGTATAAATAAGGCTTGTTAGCCATTAAGGTTCTCTACCCAACATTGAGGGAAGAGAATGCAGTCACTAGTTGGAGAATTGTTTTTGACAATTCAAGTTTATTTTCAAAGTGTTTTCTATCCTTTTTCTATTTCAATAAATTCTTTTTGTTTTATGGTTGTTCGTAACTAATTTACGTTTGCTAGGGCGATGCATTGAGCCTTAGCATGAATATATAGTTTTTATTTAATTGCTTATGATATTATACATGCATATTTTGAATTATTAATCACTGCTTTAAACTGTCTCTATATCTTAATGCTTAGCTACCATTAGGATGTTTAGATAAATAATCGGATGCAATTCGATCGGAATACCACCGGGTAATTGAGTATTGCTTCTTGTGATTGATAGTTGTAATTTCACTTAGGATGAATACCACGTCTTATGGGTTGCATGGTTTTTCAATGGGTTTTTACAAAGCGTAATGAGTCATGCATGTTTATATTTGATCTGAATACCATAGACAGATTGCATGTTTGATATACATTCTAGCTTGAATACCACGAGTAGAATATGAATTAGGAAAACCTAACCTTCAAAGTTGCATGGGTAATTCATAAGTGATTAGTAAAATTGCATAGGATTGTTAAGGGGATGGCGGAACCCTAGGTTTTTACAATTTAGTTTTCAAAACTATTTTTTTTTGTTTTCTTTACTTTGTCAATTTATTTAATTGTTTTTAATTAAATTCGTTTTTAATATTTTAGGTCATTAAATCAACTTATTCTAAACTTTGTTTTTAAATAATTAATTAAAATGTGGTATTTACATAAATTATTCATTCAATCCCTGCAGAAAACGACCTTGCTTGAGCTGCTATACTACAATAACCTTGTTCTCCTGCAAGTATTTTTAAGTATTTTTATCCCTACTTTTGCAGGTGGTAAAAATGCCTATCAAGAAATTGACGTCGTTGTCGGGGATTGTTTTAAATAATTTGTGTTTATCAACTCTTAGTTTATTATTTTTGTATATATCTTTTTATTTACGTGATTTTATTTTATTTTTAGGTTACAACTTGATTTTGAGAGCAGTACACTGATGGAATTTAATCCTCCTGGATTCAATATACAAGCATGGAATTTAATCCTCCTGGATTCAATATACAACCAGGAAGACCGCCCTTATAGGTCAACTCTGCAGAATGGGGTTTTTATGGATTTAAACCTACAATTTGCGCACTTTGTTGTTAGAAGATCCATGATATTTTGCAGTGTCCTGAGAGGGAATATTTTCCAGAGTTTGTCTAGGAGCATATCAATACAAGAAATGACTCAAATAGAAATTGGAACAATCCATATTCAGAGTTCTACACCCCAAGCTTGCAAAGGCATCTTGAGCACTATTGTGAATATTTTAATGTGCCACAGGAGCTTCCGGTAGAGGACAAGTTCTCTAAATTGTTGGAATCAACTGAGTTGTACATTGAAATAACTAAGCAAGGATTTTTTATTCAAGCATTAAACTGTGGGAAAAGCTTTAATGATCAAAAGGAGATTGGTACAGGTACCGAGGAGCAATCTGCCAATTACTCGTGCCCAATGGAGGAAAAAGCACATTCTGATCCTGAAATTCCCACAAAACCATTTGCTAGCCATGCTTATATACCACACGAACTTTTCCCACAATGTTTGCTTTGGCCGAATCAAGAGGCTGCAAAGAAACCAACCAAGCTGTTGGAATTCATCACAACTAACGTGTTGCAAGGGGTTGTTCATAACAAATCAGAATCTGGAAATTCACATAACAGTGCACATACACAGCCCATCAAATTTAAAGCAAATATGGGCAGGTTCATCAAGCAGGCTACATTCTACAACAGGAAGAAGAAAAAGCTTAACAACAGCCCAATCTTTCGTCAAGGCATTCGACCTCTACAGAAATTGTGGGTGTTTAATACAAGGTTTTAAGTTAGTTCGACGAAGACGTAAACCTTGCTGTAGGGGAACCTATTTGATCACAAAGATTCATTCACATAGAAGGGCAATAGAATTCAACCACCGATAAACAATAACTCATTCCATACCTACTGTTGCCGTATGATGCTATCAAGAAGTGGTTGACTCTAAGAGAACAAGTGACGTGATCATCAATTCATTCCTCTACGTCTAGCTATAGACACCAACTAAGCGCTTATTGGGAGGCAACCCAATTTTTCTAACTCTTCTTTTTATTTCGTTTATTTTATTTTCCTGCTTTTATTCTTAATTAAAAAATAAAATAAAAAATTGGAAAATTAAAAAAAATTGCAATATTTAATTCTTGTTATTTTTCTTTACTTTGTTTTGTGATTGTAGGCTGCATTCGGAACTGATTCGGTCTAATCTCAACTACGTGTGGAATCATACATTAATTGTTCATTCACCAATATACATGACCATATGAAAATCTATAATACATGCATGATTCTACAATAGGGGATCCAAGTGTGCAGAAGGGTCCATATATTGCAAATCAAGTTTTGCACAGATTTTCCTCAACATTCATAATTAGGAGACATGCAAAATAAATTTAGTCATACATGATACATGGACACAGAGACAAATTCCAAAGGGCAGTATACTGATGCATCGCATTGTACACAGATCCAGTGACTACCTTTCACAGATTCAGATCGAGAAACAACGGAATAAGTTTGGGGGTTGTTGGCTATTTACCTTCCTTTTGGATCTGAAAATCGTGGACTGGACTCTGCCAAAACTTTTCTTCCTCAAATCAGTGTTTGAATTCTCTTTGTCACTCGAGTTTTCTTGGGGATAGATTTGGACATGCATGAGTTAGAATTTCAGATATCGTCAAGTGGATACCATAATCACAGACATGGAAGAAAAAATCGTCAAGTGGATAATATCGCGATATTTTCGAAATTATCAATAATATCGCCACATAATACTAAAAAATACTTAAATATGTTGAGAAAACTCAACACATACTTCACTTGATCATAGCCCAAAGGGCGAACAAGATATGGCTTACTGAGCAGGGGAATGTGGGTTTTGTAGGACAAATTGCGAAGGCAGTGAGCAAGCATGGGCGATGTGGGACTCTCCCAATAGGAGAAAATCAGAATTTTGGCCGAAAATTTACACCCACTTTAAACGGCCATAACTTTGTCAAAACTCAACGAAATCAAGCAAGACAAAAACGAAAGTTGTATCCCTCGAAGAGAAAAAGAGAATGGTACCTCACACGACGTCTGAATCGTCGTGGTTTGGCCGAAAAATGCCTCGAAAGTCACTGAGATCGCCGGAAACTGGGTAATATTCAAATGAGTATAACTTTTTTAATACTCAACGAAATTGAGTGAAACAAAAAGGAAAGTTGTACTACTCGACGAGACGAAGAGATTGATGCCTTGCACGTCGGCCAACTCGCCGTGGTTTGGCCGGAAATTGCCTCGAAAGCCACTGAGGTCGCCGGAAATTGGGTAAGATTCAAATGAGTATAACGTTTTCAATACGCAACGAAATTGAGTGAAACAAAAAGGAAAGTTGTAGCCATCAAAGAGAAGAAGAGAATGGTACCTCACACGACGTCTGACTCGTTGTGGTTTGGCCGGAAATTGCCTCGAAAGCCACTGAGGTTGCCGGAAACTGGGTAAGATTCAAATGAGTATAACTTTTTCAATACTCAACGAAATTGAGTGAAACAAAAAGGAAAGTTGTACTACTCGATGAGACGAAGAGATTGATACCTTGCGCGCGGGCCAAAATTCAATTGACATACTCCTGGCTTCCAAAATTCAATTCTTTTACTTTATATAAACTTGAAAAAACATAATCGGCATCCAAATTAAAGTTTAGTCTTATTCTTATGTGTAAGAAATTTAAAGTGTCAAATTCGGCACATTATTCTTCATCATTTTATTCACTTCCCTTTTTTTTTTAATATCCTAAATAAAACCTCCAAATATTGTACTAATTAATTATATATAAATGATTATGGTGTGTTTAAACTTCTTTCATTAATTACTACATATTTTCTACACTCACAATGTTTGCCAGCTCGCTATATAATCAACTTAAATCAGTTAAATTCATCATGCAATGCATTTCCTTCCAATTTTTTGTGATAAACTAATAGATAATTGACTAAATAAACATTCTACAAAGTTTCATTAAAAATTTCCAAGTTTTTCTTACAATTTCCGTGGTTTCCATGTAATTTTTATCGATATCGATATTTCCATCGATATTTCCGTGTTTTCGGACTACTGATATTTCCGATATTACCGATATTTTCTTCCTTGATCACAGAGAAAATGCACGATGGTGACAATCTGGGCTAGAATCAATGATCGCCATGGTTGGGTTCAGCTTTTGATAGAGATGGAAATGAATAGAGATACCGCTATGGAGGCAAGGTTGGGTATCTGTGTTTGGGTTCGACAAAATCCAGGACCATTGGAAGATTTGGAATGACTAGAGAGCTAGGTAGGAATTTTTCAGGTCTTTGGTTAGAGAGAGGGCTACGAGAAATGAGAGAGAGGCCTCTACTATTCTTGAGAGATATCTTTCATCTTCTAGAGAGAAGGGTTTCTAAAAAAAAAAAAAACCAATCGGAATTGAGAGAAAAGGGAGAGAGGGCTGATGAGATAAATGAGAGAGATAGAGAGCCGTATGGGCTCTAGGCTCGAGGCAAGAGAGAGTGTAGCAGATGCTAGGGTTTTTCAATTGAAACATAAAACTACTAAATTAGCTTATATCTTAGCTGTTGTTCAAGATTGACAAAAGTGTGGACTCGTACGTGTTGGTCCGCGCGTCTTCACAAAACCCCTAGTCACGAGTTCGAACCCAGCGCCTGGTAGTTTTCTGTCCCATTTTTTCTGTTTTGTTTTCCAGCGCCTTTCCCCAGTTTCAGGTCCTGTCTTCGAATCCCAGGTGTGTCAGTTTCTTTGTCTTTTGTTTTTTTGTTTTCTTTCTTAATTTATACTTTCTTTTATTGTTTTCGTTATTTTATTTTCTATTTATATTTTCCTCATTTATTTTCTTTGTTTTTGTTAGCTATTTTAAGTTTTTAAGGTTTTAATATTTTTGTTTTGTTTCGTTATTTTCCACACCTTGAGGACAATGTGTGATTTAAGTTTGGGGGTGGGGAATAAAATTTTAGGATTTTAAATTTTTGAGTAAACAAAAATTTTCATTTTTTAAGTTAATATCCATATATTATTTTAAACGTTAGAACAAATGGACATGGTGAAGGTTAATCCCATATTAGAGTCTTTTCTATTTATCGTTGCTTACACACTAATTCATGAGTTATACTTTAAAAATTTGCACAGTCACACCAACATGGTTTGTGGGGAGTGAGATTGAAACACTTACTTTTAGTCAAAAGTGTATTTTAATTTTTGTTCTTAAGTGAAGTAAAGTTTAGTTCTTGTTAAAAAAAAAAAGTAATAATTGTTCCACCCAAGACTTTGCTTAGTAATCGGGCCAGTCCTGCCTGATCAGCAGTGATTCTTGCGTCAAACAGTAGGGTCTTGACATGGGGTAGGGTGGTTAGTTGGTTTCGTAGCCTTTTCAGCTCGAGTTAATAAGTCCTTAGGGGTGTTCTACATCTAGTGCCCCAAAACCTTTGTGGTTTGGGAGTCATTGACCTAAAGCTCGCTACATGGGTTGGATCAAAAGCTTAAGGGAACTGACATTGCACGGCCACTACTATTACTGAAAGAAAAAAAAAAAGAAAAAAAAGAGAAAAAGTCGGAAAGAAAAAAAAAATGTTTGAAGTTATTATGTGTGAAGTATTAAATAAGAGGAAGAGATGTATGAGTTTTAGTCGAGTCTCCTTAACTATGTTGGTTCACTTTACACCAAAAGAAGTTCATGAATTCTTTTCTAATTGATTCTAAATGGCTTAGACTCTGTGGTGGGATTTGCTGGAACTTTTGGAAAGATGTTCTAATTTTTAACGTTTTCTATGGATTGCAACTTGAAGGTGAAAATTTTGTCTTAGTTAATTTTTGTTTAAGTTTTTAGTTTGTTAGTTTTTATCTTTGTTTTTCAGTTTTGTTTTGCTTGAGGACAAGCAAAAAAGCTAAGTTTGAGGGTAATTGATGAGTCCATATTATTCCATATATTTTACCTTAATCTTAGTATTAATTTATTGGTTATTTTGGTAGAATTTTGATACTTTGTTATATATTTTCAATGTAGGACATTCGACTTCCTCTAGAGCCAAAAGTGACCAAACAGATGGATTTTGGAGTGATTCTAATTGGAGGATGTTTGTGTGCATTTCAAGATGATTGTATCAAAATTCCAGATTTTTCTACCAAGCCGTTTGATTGTGGCGATGAAATTAAGGCCCAGCGCACAGCTTTCTCAGATTGACGTTTATGGACGTTTTGGGTATTTTAGGGGTCAAGATGGGGTATTTTGAGGAAGATTCCTTCTGAGGATTTGTAGGGGACATCTCCAGCTTTCAAAAGAGACCTTTTAGAACCAAATCGGAGTTGATTTGGTTGGTCAAAAGTCTGATTTTATGATAACTCCGAATTCTAGTTAAAATAGGAAACCTTTTATTTTCTGTTTTATCATTTAATTATGTTTCCTAGTTTTATTCTAAGACCTTTTCAAGGTAGGGTTTTATTTTCTAGTTGACACATCCCGACCCAGATTATCGTTATGAACTTATATTTACAAGTAGTAAAAGTCACTAGTCATGATTGAATTAAGTAAATTCCTGGTAGGAGTATCATGTTTTTCATAGTTATGAATGTTTTGTCAATGCTTATGATTTTCACAGAACTTAATGATCTTCGAGATGTATCTCTATCATGCTTTTCATAGTTAGGGAACTTGAGAAGAATAATTTGTTTGCGTCGCTGATTCCAATTCAATGAACTTGGAAAAATCTGAGAGTTAATTAGTTCTATTCACAATTAATTTGGGGCATTGTCATTCATGGTTTATAGAAATAATAATTGGAAATCAATTTGTATGCATATGTTTCATGTGTGGAGAACAATTCTCTAGCTAGCCTTTCACTTATATCTCGTACAAGACCTAATTCGTTTGCTGCAATTTACTTTATTTTTGTTAAAATTAGTCCAAAAACCCCCTCACTTCTTATTTTGTGTTAGTCTAGCTTAGTTTTCAGTTTTTAAGTTTAATTTGTGTTGATTAGCATCCCTCCTAATCCCCGGCCTAGAATGATCCCTACTTGCTCATACTACAACCATCTAAATTATAGGGTTTAATTTGTGTGTTAGTTTATACCACATCACATAGATATCCAACTCTAGAGTTATTTTTTTCCTCGTAATCCACCATATCACATGATGAAGATGAATGCTATGTTTTAAGAATATTAGGGAAGACAGACCTTGCCAAAATAGATTGGTGTATGTGCACACTCCATACTTAGGTAATTTGATAGTTTTGTTGGTCAACCTAACCCGACCCTAAATCGTTCTTTACCATTGGAGTTCGGTCTTAGGTCGAGTTTTATTAGGTTGCAAACAAATAAGGCAAACTCAACTTGAGAAGAATTAATTGACACACCCCGATCTCGATATCCCCAAATACCAAGATGGGCACGTGTTGGCTAACATCCGAAGGTGATGATGCCATATTAACATGCATGCAACTTATAAAGGAAGAGCGAATGTAAATAAAATAGGTAAATTGTAACAACCCGTCCTTAATTTTACAATTTTTATAATTTTGAATGTGTGTTTTTATGAAAATGTCCTTTGAGGCGAAATCGTTGACCCTCTTATCGTGAGACGTATAACCCATTTTGTTAGCATATTCTTGTAGTACGGGCACAAGCAGAATTGAAGTTAGAGCTAGAATGAGGATTTTACAGAATTCCAAACGTAGGGGTATTTTGGTAATTTTACTCCTAGCGGGATATTTTTCTGTTTCATCTTTTCTTGCCTTGTTTGGAGAGCCAGTGGGGCCCACCCTTGCTTTTTGGTCTCCCAACAGTCTTTCTCTTTCTCCTTCTTTTTCTCTCTTCTCTCTCTCTCTCCCCGTAAAGCTTCCCTATATCTAAAACTTTCACTCTCTTCTCTTCTCTCCTTCTCATCTCTCTGCAACTTTCTCTCTCTCCGAACTCACTCACGACACCACGTCCACCATCACTAGCCTCGCCACTTCGGCAAACCCCACCACCCTCAGGACCTCCCCATCGCGACCTCGGAACGGCCAAGGTTCCTCTTCCTCTTTTTTCTCTCACGGTACAATTACACTGTTAGTGTTCAAATTGTTCTCTAGTGAATCATCACCATTTTTACGGAGGTAAGTATCCAACTCAGTCCAAAAATTTGTAGATCGTGCCTAGGTACAAGTTTGGGACATTTTAGGGTTGATTTGGTAACTTTTGGATGCATAAACAACTCAAGAAACTCTTCCCCATATTTCTGACAAGGTTTTCCAGCTGCCAGCAGCAGCTCCGGGGACCGGAGAGAGGAAGAAGAAGATGGAATATTCTATTAAATATTTATGGAATATTCTCTATGCTGACTTTTGTGAAATTTTCTTGGGAACCCTTCTAGACTAATTTTGACGCCCTGAATTTGTTTTTGACATCCGTTTAGTGAAATTCCAAAGTTTTAACGTAGTTGACTAGCTCGGCGTCTCGGTTGACTTTTCGGGGCAACTATTGACTTTTTCGTTAACTTTTTACGAAATTTTCCTAGGTCCCCTATAAAGGTAATTCGACGCCTTGATTCCAAATCCACGTTCCCTTTTTCCAAATTCAATCATTTTAGTAGGGTTTTACTAATTGGTCCCTTTATGTGCTTAGGTGCATTTGTTCGTGGTGATCCCATCCTCCCTAGTTCGAATGGCCATTCAACGACGAGTATCTATGAGTGGAACCCTTCTTGATTGCATGATTTTATTAATGTTAGGCTTGCATTCATGAAAAGTATGATTTCATGATTTTACGTTTATGCATTACTTATGATTTATCGAATTTACGTTTTACCAAACATTATGAAATATAGGATTTATGCTTTATGAAATATTATGGATTTATGAGTATGATTTAATGATTTTCATATTATCAATTTATTATGAGGATTGAGATAGAAAGCTTCCACAGTTTTATGATATGATGCTTTGAGCTTTTGAGCTCCGATGATTTGGAAAGATTATAATTTATGTTTTCGGTGCTTATCTAGTGGGTGATCATACGTCACATACACACAACCTAAGTATGTATACGTCTATTACCATATGACACAGTTTAGGGTATTTATACTCCCAGCTTCATTGACGAAACCAGTGTTGGACAACTTCACTAGCCACGGCTAGTGTTAGTGTGTTATGTTATGTATATGTTTCTTCTCTGGCGTAACCCAGAGTCGTATAGCTTCACATTCGGGTGATGGGACCTACCACATTTCTTCATTGCCGTAACCCAGTGTCGTACAGCTTCACCTTCAAATGATGGTTATGCCTTCGGCTGACTATGATACCCCTAGTTAAGTAAATCATTGATTTGATCTATGGGATTCTTGGATTTGTCTTTTGGTGACTATGTTATCATTACTGAGTACTGTTTTATACATCCACGTTTTAGATGTTTTCATGGCACGTTAGGGTTTTTCAGAAAAAACCTAGTATGTAGTATTATATATATATATGTTTTTAAAACATGGAGTTAGTATGTTCAAAAGAAAAATGGTTTTACTTAGTATTATTATTATAAACTTTGGTCCACTCACCTTTTTGTTTTGCACCCCTTTTAGGACTAAGAATCAAGGCGTACGATCCCGGCGTCAAGGCATTCTTGTATCAGTATCTTCGAGTCCTCTTAGTGTAGGACCCACTTTCTTTGTAATCTCATTTATTTCATAATATTCTCGCACTATTCTTGATTAGTTGTATTCTCTGAACAAATTCATGTATTTGCATTTTCCATTATATTTAAATTTACATATTTTATTTACGTTCGTTCTTTCTTCATAACTTACATAAATGTTAAAATGGTTTCGTCACCCTCGGGTGTCGGCCAACACGTGCCTATCCTGGTGTTTGAGGGATATCGAAATCGGGCCGTGTCATAAATTTAAATATAATGAAATATGCAAATGCAGGAACATGTTCAAAGCAAACAACTAATCAAGAATACTGCAAGAGAATTATTATAAAAAGGTATGAACAAAGGAGAGGGGTCCTACACTGAGAAGACTCGAAGATACCAATGTGGGAGTGCCCTGACGCCGAGATCGTATGCTTTGGTTCTAAATCTTGAAGGGGGCACAAAAACCAAAAGGGTGGACCAAAGTTTATACTAATAGTAATAATAATAAGAAAAAGTTTTTTCTTCTTAAACATACTAACCCCCTGTTTTGAAAACACCTATAATACTACATAGTATGTTTTCTGAAAGCTCCAACATGCCAAAAATGTTTGTAACAATAAAATCTTCTCTAAAAACGATATCGAAATTGCCCAAAAGTAAATCCAAAGAATCTTGTAAATCAAATCAATGATGTACTCAACTAGGGGTATCATAGTCACCTGAAGGCATAAACATCACCCAAAGGTGAAATTGTACGACACTAGATTACGCTAGTGAAGAAACATGGTAGGTCTCATCACCTGAAGGTGAAGCTGTATGACTCTGGGTTACGCTAGAGAAGAAACATATACATAACACACTGACACTAGCTGTGGCTAGTGAAGTTGTCCGACACTGGTTTCGCCATTGAAACTGGGTGAAGCTGGAAGTATGTCATGAAATATCTCACTACTCATCAACTGTGTCCTATGGCCATAGAAATATACATACTCAGGTTGTGTGTATGTGTTGTATGATTACCTACTAGGTAAGCACTAAAAACATAAATTATAATCCTTCCAAATCATCGGAGCTAAAAAACTCAAAGTATCAATTCATAAACCGTAATAAATCACATTCGTAAATCCATAATATCTCATAGGGCATAAAAGCAATAGTTCGTAAACCTTTAAAATGTAAGTTCGATAAATCATAAAACGTAAATAATTTATGAAATATAAAATTATGAAAATATGATTTCCATGAATGCAAGCCTAACATTTGAACTCATGCAATTTATGAAGAGGTCAACTCACAAATACTCTGTCGCCGAAGAGCCGTTCGAACTAAGGAGGATGAGATCTCCACTAAAAATCCCAACTAAGCGCATAAATGGACCAATTAATAAAACCCTACTAAAACGATTGAATTTGGGAAAACGAATATTGGATTCAAATACGGGAAGTAAAAAAACCTAAGGAAGGACCTTGGGTTCCCCCACGCGTCGTCGCACGCGCCACATGGGGCTGCGGCCCAAGATGCCATGCTCCACCGCACACACTGCCACGGGCCGAGTTGAATCACCGAAAAGTTAGCTGAAACGGTCGCTGGCATCGCCGTGGACAGCGACAAAGCACAATACCTCCGATGAAGGCGCATGTACTCAACGCGTTGGGCACTGCAACACCATGCGTCCGCGAGTATGCCATACTCGTTTTCTCCATGAGACCTACATATTTTGCAAGTGGAAAGGCCAACTTCTAGAGCTCATTCCGAGCTGGATACAATGCCAAATTGAGTAATTCTGGATCCTATGTAAAGCTAGAAATGTAGGGAAGATATGTAGACTTGTTCGAGATTCAACGGATGCCAGAGCTTGCCAGAAAAGTGACTGGAAAGTGGCCAAACGGTGACGATTTGGTTTTCTTCCTAGAAAACATACAGTGTCATTCCCCAGGTTTTCCGTGCATCCACACGCGATCAACGCCTAAAACTACCTTAGTCACATACTAAAACACGATCTAAGGGGTTCAAGAGGGTTTACCTTGTCCGGAGACGGTGAGAACTTGCCAAAGGGACCTTTTGCACAGTGGCTGCATAGTGCAACACGATAGGGAGGTTTCCGAGGGGTTTTCCATCGCCCTGGCTCTGAGGGTCTCATAGAGGAAATAGGGGGGGTGGTGTTGGTGTTGTCCTTGTTGATTTTTATGTGTGTATGGGTGTATGTGTGTCTCTCAAAGAGAAGAAAAGAGTTCAGAGATGACAGGGAGAGAAAAGAAGAGAGAAAGTTTTAGAGAGAGACTTCATTGGGGAAAGAAATGAGAGAAAAGAAAGGGAAAAGGAGAGAAAGGGCCGAGATACCAAAAAGTAAGGGTGGGCCATACCGGCTCATTAAACAAGGCAAGAAAAGATGAAACAGAAAAATATACCGCTAAATCCATAGTTTCTCCAATTCGCTTGTAACCAAGTACCCGCCAACAAGAAAATGCCTATCCCCGAGCCATCTCTTTCCCTTTCAAAATAAAATCTAGGTGTGGTTCTCTAGTAGAAAAGTTGTTTAGGTCTTCTGCAACTCGTCAATTTTGATATTCTGGGAGGTATTCAATATCTGATCCATGGTGGGAGGGGTTCCAGTAGCGGGAACATTATAGCTCCCTAGGATGGTCAAGGCGCCAAAGACTTGATTGCTCGTGCTGATAGTAGTATAAACCGTGGGAAGTGGATTGTTCTCCATTGTGATGTTAACATCAATGTTAAATGAACTTTCTTATGCAGACATGCTGATGGTAGAGTGATTTGGCCAGAGGAATATAAGTTCACTCTCAATGAAAGTACCAATTATTGGAACAAAATTTGCACACCACCGTAGAGGGAGGAGATGCACAAACTTGACTATGTGTAAAACAATAAACAAACTGTAAAGTAACCTCGACATGGTGGGGTGCTGGCCAAATGCTCTTCGATGTTCAAGTTTGTAGGCAACTTATGAGACTCAAGCAATAGGTAAGAGAGAGTATGCAATTATTGCATTATTAGAGATGAGTGTATTTATACCAAGCAAAGGAGAGCCCTTTTAGAATATAGAATCCACATTAAACCATGAGAATCCCAATGATATCTAGGAGTAGATATTGTATCCTTATAATAGTGTGATTACTTGCGGCACATTCTAAATGCCTAGATTGTAGGAATCTTCAAGAATATAAGAAACATGGTTGAATCTATATCAGATCAAGTTTTCGTATTTTGTAAAATAAGAATGGTCAATCTCAGTGAAGTCGACTATCTTCGCTCACTTATCCGGATCAGGATGATGGTGGCATAGCTAATTTGTTTCTGCAACTCTATGATAGAAGTCATTGAGTCTATGATCAGACTATTAATTATCTGTATTCCGATCCTTCTTACATTGGGCCCCTGGAAAATCATGGTCCCATAAGTTAGATTTGCAAGCCTAAATTCCTTTCTAACCCTAATTTTCCCAAAGCTCTTGCCACAATTTAGATGTAGTCTAATAAATATGTGGTAATTAACCAAAATCCCATGTAAGTGCCACGTCGCCAAGTATGGGGCTTATCCCTACCTGTGTCAAAAATGAAATGTCCACACTACCCTTTAATTTAACATCTATTTGACGAAGTGGACGAAAATGAGGTGAACTAAGACTAAATGAGACGATAATAATAGTTTCAACGGGGAAAATGAGACAAAATCAGATTAAGAGAGTAAAATGAGACTAAATTACAATTTCAAGGAGAAAATAAATAAATATGCATTAATATCAATAATCGTTGAAGGGGAAAAACAATAATATACCTAGACAGTGGAAATGAAACCTACCTACTATAATGACGTGTTTACCAAACAAGACAAGAGTAAGGAGAAACAAAATTGCACTACTTCTGATGCATTCTAGCATTTACTAACATTTGAGGAGTCAAAAAATAGGTGGGGTCTACCTAATATGTAAAATCAAATTCCGGCATTGGATTACTGAGATAGAGTTGGTATTTGGATTCCGAGGAGAAGGCTCTATCCGGAATCAAAATTGTCTTCCTAAAATACCCTTCCGTCTCATTGTCCTCTGCCATTGTATCCAGTAGCTCTTTGCTCCTCTTGTTATCATCATCTTTCGCAATCGACGCCCTTCACAGACTCCAACTTCAACAACAAGTTATAAGGCCTCGATTTGAAATCCACCGTCTCTCCCTTCGAAACTCGCCTCTCAATCTCATTGACCTCACTTTGATGGTGGCAATCCTCCTCACCAAGAACCACCTAAATGCCTTCCGACGTAGTGGACTAGGGTCGAAACCACCTCCGCCAACGAGCCCACTCACTACTGGGCTGGAAATGAGAGCTATAGGGAGCTGGCTATGAGGTAGGGGTTAAGGAAGACGGGGGTGGTAGAAGGGCTGCGTGGCTGGAAAAAAAAAAAGGAAAAATTAGTATCCGGTCCCTAGTTCTTACTGTTCATTGACTAAGACCTTATTAGTTCTTAAATTTTGATTTAAGTCCCTAGCAATAATGTGATAATGAATTTACATGTTTATTATATAATTTTTTAATATAAAAATTAGTAATTAATTTAGGGTTTAATACTCACACCTCTTTTAAACTTCTAATTAATTTTCAATTCAAAAATTTCCAAAATAATAAAAAATTAAATTAAATTAAGTTTGTACCTATTAGTTTTTTTTTTATATATAAAAAGATTCTCAATTTTTTTTTATCTTAAATGTACCCATTCATATAATTTTTCAATTTTTTTTAATCTTAAATGTACCCATTCTCAAATATATCAATTTGTTATATGTAAAATGTACCCTTTTTTTAATATAAAATCCATTCAATTTTTTTAATCCATGTTTAAACTTATATGGGTACATTCATTTTCGTTGATTTAAGAATGTATCCATGTTTTGGCACAATAACTTTTATTGTTAATTTTGGTTAATGTACCCATACATATATGTATATACACACACACAGTATAATAGAGAGTATAATTTATATTTGATTATTTTTAATCCCATAAATTATGGGTTTTATTTAAAATCTCATTAATATAAACAATTACACATTTCAAATTTCAATTTTTAATTTAAAAAAATATAGTAACTTACATTATTATATTAATGTCAGGGAACTCAATAAAAAACTAAAAACTAACAAGGTTTCAATCAAAGAATATTAATAGTTAGGGACCACATCCAAAATGTCCCAAAAAAAAAGGATGAAAATGGGGGCGTGGGGAAGACATGGAGACGGGGCAAACGTAACCATCTTTTGATTATTAAAAAAAAAAAAAAAAACCTCTTTAATTAATTTTATATAGTTAGATTTTATGATATAAAATTTAATTTTATTAATTAGCATGAAATAATTTATTTAAATAAGGGTAATTTAGTAATTAAACTAAAATTTTGATTCAAGTCAATTAGTAAACAACTTATCTAACCAACATCATTCTTACTCTGATTCCAGATATCAATTAACAACTTAACATAAATCTAATTTTGTTTCCTCTTTAATTCAATTCCTCTTCAATTCATTTCGCTTCAATCTGATTATAGATTAGTAAACAAGCCATAAAAGAATTCAATTCTCACTTGGGGTTTATAATATTTACTTTTGTTCTTTAAAAAAAATGAAAAAGAACATTTTGGTGGAGCACGTTCGTGTTGATGAATTTCAAAAAATGATGACTAATGAAAAAGACCTAAAAATTTTGAGTTTTAACGATAAAAACAAAAATAAAGAGTAAAATGAATAGTACCATAATTGACTTTTTAATGTAAAAATGTAAGTTTTTGTTAAAATGAACAGTACCGAAAGTGTTTCGTTAAAGTTCCCAATAAAGCCTCATACTTAAAACGTCATGCCAAATAGATACATCATAGGTAAGTCCTAGTGATTTATTTTCTAATTCCCCAAAGTTTCCCATACAAAGAATTTTCTCCCATCAAAATGTTCAACAATTCTATTATGCTCCATCGTATCTTACAATCCAGGGTTTTCGGCCGTTACATTCTAACAAAACTACCAAATCATATTTGCCAAATCAAAAGAGCACCTGAGAAATATAGACAACAATTCCAACTCTCCCTTGTTTTTTTTTAACCTTTCCCCTCCTTGTTCACAGGCTTTTTCATGAATCTTACCAGTTGCAGACCTTGTATACCTAAAGCTGGGTTTAGGGTTAAGTTTTTGGATACCTAGTATAACTTCTCTTCAAAATGTGATTCACGGTAGGCAAGCCGTCAATCGTGATGGTCGATGATGATCTGATGGACAACGAGAGTCCGCAGAAGAACTAGCAGGCACGAATCGTTTGCACCTTGGCAAGGAATTTGATACCCATTCAAAACACATCGGCAGCTGAGTTTTGGTCATCACGCTACAATTAAATTTTCACAACCATTATAAACTAAACAAATTAAGCCAACAATAACTAGCTTTTGCAAAAATTAAAACAAATCAAACTCGGTCTTTCCTCGTCTTAAAAAAATAAAAAATACAAAAGGTGAAGAAGATTATAGCGGAAAAGCCTTTTAGTTGACATTTTACAACTCCTAGCTTTTCTTTTTTTCATGCAATTACCTCAAAATAAACACTCTTACTCATAGCTATGGGGAAAAAATAAGTCATTTCATAAGCCCGCAAACAAAGGAATTTTTATCTTTTTAAACATCATTTAATTTCAAATAATGTTGTTTCGAAAAAAAGAATGTAGGTTCACCTACCCTCATTGCCAACTGTAAAAGACCCTTCTCTCATCAACTTCAGGCTTATGCTGTTGAATCTTTCCCGTGAATATTGTCTAGATGCTTTTCTCCAATCTGTACCAGCCTTCATCATAGCAGCAAACTCCTCATAACTTATGCGTCCATCCTGCAAGATGACAATACATCAACGATGCATAAACATAACTTGACTAAAAAATTTACACATGCACATATCAAATGCGAAAAAAATGTAATCTTACAAACTGAAAACATTTAACATGAGTCAACCCTTCTCACTAGAAGATGAACACATTCTAAGCGACAGAAAAACGAGGTTGTTCGGATAAGCATTTCCGCACAAAAGACCAACTCAAAAACTACAATTTTCTTGAAGGTATTAAAGGAGGGCCTTCTAACCATGTGTGTTGGAATAAAACATTTTGGATGTAAAGCTATTTAAGTTAATTGTATCAAAATGTTAATTCCAACCTTATCTGTGTCCACGTCATGCATAATCGCATGGATGACTTCCTCACCACCTACGTCAACATCATTAGTTAACGCATTTCTCAATTCTTCAATTTCTATATGGCCACTTTGGTTTTGATCAAAGAAGGCAAAGGCTTTATGTAGGTGCTCGTCATTCGCCATCTTTTTAAGGTGAACCGTGACAACAACAAACTCTCCATAGTTTAGAGCTCCATCCCCATCAACATCAGCCTGTAGCAATCAGAAATCAATCAGTTATTTTGTAAAGACCCCAAAGGGAACTAACATGTTGAACCAACCCTTATCTCTCATGAAACAATTTTTTTTTTTCCTCTTCGTTTCCATTATTTTAGTGTTTTTAGTTTGTTTCTCAGGATTTAACATGGTGCAGAGTCGGGCAATTTATCATCCAAACCTCGGATTACAAGTAAGAAGGCAAGTTGGCGAAGCACAAATTGATACTTACAGCTTCCATTAGTATTTGAAGATCTGGATCAGAAATATTTTGCCCTAAGTGTTGTATCCCGCTTCGTAGCTCTTCTATGGTCACCTTGCCCTTGTTGCCAGTGTCCATCATTTGAAAAGCCTCTTTTATGCCAGCTACTTCCGCAACTGATAAATGCTCAGCTATGACCTATGTATGAAATATTCAAGAGTTCAGACATAGAATATAGGGCCAACTTTAACACAGCATACAAGTAGCCAACATCGAACCCTTCAATTATTATGCACGCTTATAAGTAAACTCAAAACCTTACCCCAAGAGCTCTTTTCTTCAGCTTGTTCATTACAGAAAACTGTTGCAGCCTTGCTCTCACAGTTTCACCAAGTGGGACATTTGGGGCCTTCTTGGCATTTTGTATCCAAGGATGATCTACATGAAAAGAATTGGGATTAACATGTCATGTAAGGCAATAAATGTTTGGTAAATGGAAGATATCAGATTAGTATAATTACCAAGCACTTCCTTAGCTGTCAGCCTCTTCTTCGGATCAGGATCAAGCATTTTCTTCACAAGGTCCTTTGCATTATCAGAAACTCTAGGCCAGGGGTCCCTCTTGAAATCAACGACGGATCGAATAATTGCTTGTGCTACCCCTTGTTCAGTTTCTACAGTTGAAATTTTTTGAAAACTATGAGAAAGAAATACTAATAAACAAGGAATACACTAGCAGGCACACTTTTGTTCAAGCTGATCTAAATCAGGGATCTTTGATAAGCAAAAACATTACAACCCCCTATTGTAGTTGTAAAGAATCAAGATAAAAATACAGGACGAGACACAAACCTGCCCAGAAAGGTGGAACACCACAAAGTAAAATATATAGGATAACCCCAGCACTCCAAATGTCAACCTCGGGTCCATAGTTGCGCTTCAGAACCTCTGGAGCCATGTAATAAGGACTGCCCACTATCTCATTAAATTGCTCACCTGTGGAATATGGCAACCTTTAGCTACACTGTTTTCATAATAACCGAAAAAATATAGATGATATAATGATGCTAAAACAGGAATTTCAAGAAAAATCATTAAACAGGCGATATTGAAGTAGTGCAATACCAGGTTTAAAGAACACAGACAGTCCAAAATCAATTGCTTTCAAAGAGGCTGTTTCCTTCTTATTTGCAAATAGGAAGTTTTCTGGTTTGAGATCACGATGCATTACTCCGTGTTTATGACACATCTGCAAAGTAAAGATGCACGTAAATAAATCAGAATAATTAACAGTAACATAGGTACAGAAGAGTAGACATCATCACCAAGTAACAGAAAATCAAAGATCAATATTAGTGTCAGCAAAGATAGAATTAGCAGATATTCAATTTAACACGTAAAAAGAGAGGAGAAAGAAACGTATTGTGCAGGGACAAATAACTTCAAATGCACAGGAACTAGTCATATTACAGTAAGCTGCAACATGTTATTATATACAAAGGTTTAAGGTTCAAATGAGCAAAATATCACCTAAAAGAACATTTAAGTGAATGAATTATGAAACACAACGAACGTATTGTTCGTCCATATAACAACCAATAGTGAGAAATTTAAACCAAATAACATAACACATAGCACCACAGCTAATTGCTGAAGTGAATATAGAGAATATTCAATAAAAAAGGACGGAGGACATTCAACTCACCCTATGGTTCTCCATTTACCATTTAAAGTTCATAGTATGTTATAAGAATCACCTTTACCCTAAACAAGAATATAACAAATGACAAATATGATTCAACCAACATCATAACACACAAGCTATATCATATCATGTCATATCAAATCTAATATAAGCATGTAACTATCAAATTTCAGAACCATTGGTATTACCAAACCAAATAACACAACAGAACCATAACAAAACTCAACCTGAACTACTTCAACAATCGTCCTCATTACACCTGCAGCAGCACGTTCTGTGTAATGACCCCTAGCAACAATGCGGTCGAACAGCTCACCGCCCTCACACAACTCCATCACAATGTGAACCGCATCACCATCTTCATAAGTGTCCTTTAATGTCACAATATTTGGGTGTGGAGGCAAATGCTGCATTATCTCAACTTCCCTCCTCACATCCTCAATATCCACCGCTGTTCTAAGCTTCTTCTTTGATATCGATTTGCATGCAAATTTTTCGTCGGAGGATGCCTCTGTGCACAGATATGTTACCCCGAATTCGCCTCGGCCAAGTTCGCGTCCCAGATCATATTGGGCCGAAATGTCTCGACCTGTGGGGTCTTTCAAGACCAACAGCTTGCCATCACCATCTTTTCCATTAATGCCACCAAAATCTGTTGCAAATGGGTTTGTCTTCTTCTTGTTGTTCTTGTTCTTGTTCTGGCCAGGTGCGCCAAGGGTTACACAGCAATTTCCCATGAAATCAAACCTTAATATTTTTCACAAATTCCAAATTTAGAAATGTGGAATATTCATGCAGAAACAAATAAGAAATCCTTGATTCTTAATATGGAAGCACAAAACAAAACAAAAGCAATCAAAAGATGGAAAATGTAACAGAAGAAGAAAACCCACCTGTGGTTTTTTCAAATTTTGGGATTTTGGAAGGAGGCCCAGATGAGATTTCAGGGTAAATTAATGCAAGAAACCAAAGATTTGGGAAGGGTAAGAAGAATATGAAAGGAGTAGGAATTGAATGTGTGAAAATGCCACGGATTTGCAGAGAGAGAGCCAAAGCTCTTTCACAGAGGCTTTTGTTTCTCTCTCTAAAAATCCTTTGTTTTTTTTTCTTTTTCTTCTTCCTTCTCTTCTTTTTCTTTGTTTCTCTTTAAATTCAAAATAAAGAAAGAAAAAAAAAACAGAAAACAAACCTCCTCTTTCTTTTTCTCTTTCTGTTTTTCTTTTTCCTCTTTTCTTTTTATTTTGTCTCTGCTCAAAATATCCAACACAACCTTGCAAGTCACAGCTCACAGCTCCCCTTCTGTTTTCATTTTTGCTAATTTTCTTGCCTTGTTTCCGTTAGATCAGTTATCCACAATTTTCCAACTAATATTTATACTATTTCATATTTGCATAAAAATATTTTTTGTTATAATTAAACAAATTATTGTTAGTGTAAAATAATTAAAAATTAACCTATATTTAAACAGTTTATTGACAAAACTTTTGTTTTTAACCAAGAGAGGGTGAAAATATCAAATTAATCCCTGCCAAAAAAACTTAAAAAATGACCAAAATAAAAGTTAAAAACGATATAGTAAATTGAACACAAAATAATTTTATTGCTTCTTTTCATAGCCTCACCGCCAAGTAACCATATCAATTCCGCTCATTTTCTCTTTCACGTTTTTCTCCTAAATAAAATAAACTTTTGGTGACGAAATAGTTATCTGGAAACAGTTGTCAAAGATATGAACAACCTCTTCAGTGATGAAAAATCATGTGATGATCGTCGCCCAAAATCTTTAGCAACCGTTTCATAGTTTCTCTCTTTGTAAATTTTATTTTCAAAATTTATAAACACGTGCATGGTATATGATTGCTAGTGTATAAAGGCAAAAAGGTTGAGTCATTCGTAATTTAAAAAATATCCCTCCCTAGTTACGATTTTAAAATAAGTAAAGTCAGAAGGCAAAAACGATGAATCATTCATAATTTCAAACATATCTTTATCTAATTAGGATTTAAAATAAAAGAATTTAATTTTTTTTTAATTCAAACTAATAGAATAAAATTACTCTCGCAGTGGGCAGCTTTTTTTCCATTATTTCTTTAACTTTTAAATAAAAAATAATTTATAATTACATGTAAAAAAGAAACTACTACACGCGTGAGTGTGATAAAATGCTAGTTATGTATAATATGACAAGAGAAAAAGAAAGTAAAAGAAAACTAATTAATTTTATTCCAAATAAAAAACTATTTTCTGCTATTTTGATAGTTAAATAATTGTTGGACAAAAAAAAAGATAGTTAAATAATTGTTAGTTTATTTTATTTTTAGCACTTGAGTTTTTACCCAACGGTTAAACTAAAGTTGGTTGTGGTTTCTAAAAACAAAAATAAAATCAACCTTTACATAGTATTTAGTATAGTTGTATTATGGAGGTATGGATCATGTCTTAACCAATCCTTTTGCAAATCTAACTTGACAGGTTTCCGGCCAGAAATTTATAATATTATGTTGTATTCAATATAACATAAAATAAACGAGTAAGATGAAAAATTAGATCATATACCCTTATCCCTTTCATCTACCTTTATTAATATTTTGTTACACTTAAAAGTTACGAAATATTGTAGCCACACTTCATAATATGTTCATTGACAATAATTACACAAAAATCATTCTATGCTCGTAAAGTTCTTGCATAAAATATCCGCGAGAACAGTTTTGAAAGGAAGTACTTGAGTTTTTCCAATAAGTAAAGAGTATATTATTCAGGGTTCAATTTTATTTTTTATTTTTATTATACGAAGAGAATGACAGAGAGTCTGTATCTAGGACTCAATGAGGTGGAAAAAAACAAGACCCTAACGATTGGCGGAGAAGGAGGTCCTTGGGCGGAGAAGGAGGTCCTTGGGCGGTGAATGGCTTTTCCCTGGCCACTCATAGATGGCTTGAAGGGATGCATGGATTTTTTCTGGCCACTCCTGTTGGATGAGTCATGGTCCCTCTTCTCTTGTCTGCACCTACTAAAAAGAGCTTTCGTACCCACTCCCTTGACATTGGGGATCAAATGTTCGAAGCATACTTTGAAGCTTCAAATGTTTGCGGCTTGCATTTGACATGGTATGATTAGGCTCGTAACAACAAAATTTTCTTCTATGGTGGTACGTATGACTTAATAGTTTAAAAAGTTCATTGTTTTATTTTGCATATAGGGATATAATGAATTTCTACAACAGTTAGATTTTGGATATCATAAAACTCGTACTTTTAAGTGAAACGTAGCATATATATATATATATATATATATTTGAATTGATCTTGTGCCTTTAAGGAACTGACGTATCTCTACTAATTAATAAAACACTCATTGTCAACCAAAATCATAAGAAATTACCAGTTTAACCCTTTAATTAAAACAAAACATGAATAAGAAATATAGGGCAAAAATGTAATTTCACACAACTAAATTTTGCTTTTTTTTTTCAAAGTCTCACCATGTAATCCTAACATATCTCTAATTTAAAAATAAAAAATAAAAAAAAACTTCACACTCCCACATTCTCTATCACTCTCTTCCTCTCTCCTTCTATTTCAAAAACAAAAATAAAAAATTTTCTTTGTGTGTGCCCATATGCTAGTTTCATTTATAGAAAGGGAAATGCTTACAATCAGATGAAGAATATGAACTGACGTATTTTATATTCTAAAATGTAAAATAATAATCACAACAGTTGCAATTTCTGAAAGAGAAGAAATATGTATAAAAACCAATATAACCAATGATAGAGATTATTTGAGAGATAAAAACTCTCAAACAATTAATAGTGGGAAAGAAAAAACGCTATCCTTCATCCAGTTCCCTCGTCATCCCAATGATCCAGTGCTGCAAGATATTGTGCTAATATCTGAAACAACATCGCTTTGGAGTTTTAAAGTGTTTTAGCATAAGGTTTGATATTTTGAAAATTATACTAGGAAGATAAAGTTAATAAAAGTATAATTGACATAATATTTTCTAAGAATCAACACCAACATAATACTCACAAAAAAAAAAAAAAAAAAAAAAAATCACAAATCTAGAGCACGTTCAGTTCCATATATGGTCATCGACTTCTTTGCTTCTCTAATTAATAGTAATTACTGTTGCACATTTATGGTTTTAAGATGATTACAAGTAAGCACAGAACTAATTTTCCCCTTTCTCTATGTGAATTATTCTCACACAAACTCAAACCAGAAGCTGTGTATAAGCTGAGCTGAAAGGCGATTCAGCGCATCTGTCTTGAACATAAATTTCTGGTTGCGGATCAAAACTGGTCCTTTAGGATTTCTCTTTGAACAACTGTGTATGGAGCTGCCCCCGGTCCATCTATGGCTGGTTTTATAACAGTGTAAAACAGCACATTATAGAAGACGGTGAAAGCAAAGACTGCAGCAGCCGTGATTGTGAAGAACGATCCTGAAAATTCTTCAACTTGCTCATCTTTTGTTCGATCTCTTGTAAAAGTCACGTCCGGTGCTGCAATCAGTGAAAAAAAGTTCTTGTCGTCAACATCCGTTTAATTTGTTTCATTTCCGTTTCCTAATTTTTTTTTTTTTTTTTTTTTTTTTTTTTGAATCTAGTGTCTTCGGGTCTTTGACCCGACTACTCACTAGGCCACCCGCCTGACCCCACAACATTTGGTAGGCAAGAAACTCTAGCAATTGCTAGGTGGGTACCTTGAGAGGTGTCGAACCCCAGACCTCTTGGTAACAAACCAAGGGCCTGACCATTAGACTAAACACTCTTAGGTATTTCCGTTTCCTAATAAGACCCTATGAAACTGCAATGCTATAGTTCCTTCACATAATAGCAAGATTATAACAAGACCATATGCTTTGCAGATTTAGGTGCTCAAGTCCCTGATTAAACTATATCAGAAAATGCAGTTTTGACAAAATAAAACGCCAAGCCCTCTAACATGGGCTTGTAACTAAGCAAGACAGTCGAGTGAATGATCGTATGGAGAATTAAGTCATGGGGGTAAGAGGTTCATTATCACCTCACGCTGAGGTCACATTAAACACGTCCCAAGCCCTTGAGTTAGTAGGATAGGGTATACCCCGCCTCTAATGAGTGGGTAGCAAATCAAAACTTGTTTCTCAAGTTTAATTAACCAAAAAAATTCATCGTCTAGAACAGAAAAGTTGTGGTAACTTAATCTAATTGCATGCAAGTTTTGTTTGTGTTTTCACTTTATCATCAGAAATTCCAAATTAGATCACACTAGGATTGTTGGTACCAAGACAAGTATTTGCATAATTCAGATATCAGAAATCCCAAATTATATTAGATGCAGATTGCAGAGCAGCTAAGTTCTGGTGGAAATTCCCAAATTAATTTGCTACTCGAAAACCATATTCAAACTCCAAGTACTAATTGAGCAATATCTTTCCCACATAAACACTCACATCAGTTGCATACAAAGTGCTTGTAGTTCTGTCACAGAGAGAGAGAGAGAGAGAGAGAGAGAGAGAGAGAGAGAGAGAGAGAGAGTACCCTTTTCCTTTGGAGGGCGGAATTTAGTTTGGGAGCGGGATTGAAGTTGCTGGTCAAGATTTTTAAGAGCTTCTCTGGCCTTATCTGGGTCTACCTCAAACCGCTGCGACTCGTTCTCCACTGCACAAACAATACAGGAAGAGGAGGAGAAAGAAGAATTATGGTGATATGGGTTTGTGTTCTTCTTCCTGAAAATGCCATGGCCAGGCTCTAGCAATTCAGAAATGCATGTTTTAAGCTTATAACTTGTGGGAGAAAATGGTTGCAGTGACAATGGTGGTTTACCGTGAAGTGAAGGAGAATACAGGGGAAGCATTGATTTGAATGAGATAAATGAAACCACAGCCACAACTGGGAAAGAGGTTAACGGTACTTTTATCTTTTCATCAACTTGAACCGAAAACCGAACCAAACCGGTTCATCTTTCAATTTCGCAGGCCAGACCAGATCAAACCGAGTATAAGAAACAAAGAAAACCGGCTTGACTGCATCGGTCAAACTAGAACCGAACTATGTAGACTGATTCCTGCTTAATACTGGGACATAGAAACCAAAATGGTCCGAATTAGGGATGGGCAAAATACTCACAAGTATGGGTAACTGTGGTTAATCACCCATTTAAACTTAACGGTTACTGTTGTGAGTAATCGTTTGAATAAGTACAGTTATGGATATAACCATTTACCCGTAAAATATAAATGGGTGAATGTGAGTGTTGTGGAGCAAAAAATAATCCAAAAAATCATGGAGGCGTTTGGTTGAAAAAAAAAGATTATCCGCAAGACAATCCAAGATTCTCACGCGCATGCAACACAATGACAACTCAACAAGAGTCAAGGGAGGTCTTTAAGGAATTTATTCAAATTCCTCTCATCACTCCTCATCAATCCTTATTGATTTTATTTAAAAGGTAACTCCCAAATTTTCTTATTTAAATTAGTAATAATTGTTATGTTAATTGTAACATATTATTTCACATAATAATTTGTAATTATTCTCAAACCACCGTAAAAGGCCGGTCACCCTCCTATAAATACCCCTCTTGTGAAATCCAGCCCTCGGATTTCACTATTTAAAAGTACATATTATGTATTTCGTATTATTATTCGTAGTTTCAACGCATTGTAATTGCGGCGTATAATTTTTTGATAAGTAAAAAGACAAAAACACCCTAGTGGATTAAACGGAATTTTTTAGGTCGTAATTGGTCCCTACATATTGTTCCACTTATCCTTATATATTTGGATAGTACTCGTCGATATGAACGCGTGGGTGCAAACAGAATGTTATTCGGAATTATAATGAAGATTTTTTGAGGTTTTGAACATCAAGGATATTTTGGTAAACATGTGATATTTTTGTCTAACCATTGGCTGAGTGCCATGTGGGCACCCCAAAAAAATTTATTAAACTCTCTCTCTCCTCCCTTCCCTCATGTTCTCTCATTCTCTCTCGGCTCTCGCTTTCTTCCCTTTGAAACAAACCACCACCATCACCAAAATTTTGGCTTGTTGAACACCAAAACCACCATTATCTGCATGTACTCACCACCATAAACTTCGTTATGATTTTTGTTTCATTGAAAACGAACCCGAAACACGAGTTCGAAGAACAAGGTTTTGGGCCGAGAATTCTAGGCATGATTCAGATAATTTTCAGCCATCTTTTGAACTCAAATTGGTATAAATCGATTCCTCTCGTCAATTAGATAATTTTCATGTTTGGATCGTGTGATTTGGTTGAAAAATAAGGAAGTTATAATGATTTAAAGTTTGCTCAGTTTCTGACGAACCCGTGACATTTCAGGCCATATTCCGGCCAATCCACGACGAGTTAGCCATCGGGACCAATCTGTTCTTCTCGTTCCAAGCTATGATTTTAGTTTTTGAATCACTCAATTTCGTTGAGTATTGACAAAGTTATGGACGTTTAAGTTTTACCCAGAAATTTGGCGAGTTACCAGTTTTCCCTCCGACAACCATCTTTTAGGTCATTTTCTGGCCACCTCCGACCACCATTTTGGCTACAAGTAGGTATAATCTTGTTCTACACACCTCTAGCTTCATTTTGGTATATTATGAGTCGAATTTGGTTGAGAAACAAGTGAGATATGGAGTTTTAAAGATTGCCAGAAAATCTGCAAAATCTGCAGAATCCGGCGACCTGCATTGACTGTTGACTTTTTCAGATTTTGGCCTGGGACCTATCTTAGGGTTTTTTGACATCCCGAATCCATTTTTGACATCCGTTTAGTGAGATTCTAATGTTTTAATGTAGTTTCGTAGTTGATCGGATAGTTGATCACCACTTGAATTAGTAATTGGCGGAGATCCAACAGTTGGATCGTAATGAAATTTTAGCATGTTGTTTTAGAAGCATAATGTGGATCTTTGGAAGTTACGGATCAGAAATCCGACATGCGGAACTTCAGAATCGAATTACGTAGGGTTTTGGACCCTACCGTCGACCTTTGATCGACAATTGACTTTTGGTCAACCGGTCCCAAATCATTCTAGAACGTCCTTGATGATGTGTTTTATGTAAGTTACGTGGTTTATCACTTGGGTTCTGAGACAAGATTTGGTTATTTTTTTAGGCGACAATGAGACGTGGACGCCTCAATATTCGAGTTAGGGATTCGTAGTGTAGGCTCCAGGTGAGTGACTTTAATATATATGATATGGTTATTACCCTGTTTTTGTATTTAGTATCCTTTGTGGATATGACTTGGTTTTATAAATGTGTTTTCTATTAAAAATGTGATTTCTAAAATTTAGCCATCGATCTATTATTATGAAATGTGATTAGACTTGTGTATTGGAAATGTTTGGAAATGTGATTTGAAATGTATGTTGGATTATCTGTTAAATGTGAGGGCTAGCAGTGGACCGTTAACCCATTATCACGGGGATTTGTTGCTTCAATATCGTTTCATTTCTCGCTTCGTTGATTCGTTATAAATTTATTACTTATGCTTGTTTCATATCTCGTTTCATTGTTTCATTTCCCATTTCGTTGAGCCGTTATAAATTGAGTAACTTGATTCATGTCTTGTTTCTTCGAGCCGTTTTTATGTTTCTTGGATTCCGCTTGGTTTCGTTGAGTGATCCGGAACTAAGTATCTATTGGGGTTCCGTTAAGTGGTCTAGTTCCCTGCTACTCTGGGTTCCGTTGAATGGTTCGCAATCCCTCGTGCTCCACGATTCTTTTGAGTGGTCCGGAATCGTATCCAGCTTGGATTTCATTGAGTGGTCCTATATTTATTGTACTCCACGATTCTGTTGAGAGCTCCAGAATCATATCCACTCGGATTCCGTTGAAAGGTCCATAATCCCTTCGACTCCGCGATTCCATTAAGTGGTTTGGAATCGTATCTTGGTTGGATTCTGTTAAGTGGTTTGGAATCCCACTTGGTATTATGGTTCCGTTGAAAGGTCTGAAACCTGATTAATTACTTTGTTGATTCTTCATATTGAGTTTGGATTGAGATAGCTTTAGAGATGTAGGTTTCGGCCGAACTATGTCGCTCTAACCCTACTTTTCATTATGTTGTATATGTTTGTGGTTGTGAGCTTTTGTGACTTATTTCAGACGAACTGTTGGATGTGTAGGTGACTCATTCATGATTTTCAATAACTTGATTTTGATTATGATTTCATAAAATATGATTTTATATTTGACGTTTATAAACCGAAATCGATGGTTGGTTTTTATTAGTATCACATACGTAGAATTATTGTCACTCACACAAGCTTTGCGGCTTATCCGGGTTGTTGTTTGCTCGGTGCACCATTCCCATGGTGTAAGGGCGATTGTGCAGGTTTTAGTAGATACGAGGAGCTTTGGGGTAGCAGATAGGGTTTAAGGAGCTTGTAATGTTAGGTTACCCCTATAATTTCCTTAAAAAGATGTGATTATTGTTATTTTCAGTTTAGTATTTCAATTTGTATTTCCTGGCATCCCCTTATAGTCTACTGTCACATATCGATTTTGGGCGTATCTTGGGATCGCGACGTGACACCTCTTATCCCACTAAAATTCTAAGTCATTTGCTACCCACAAACTCTTAAATGCATTGTTTTAAGTATTCTAACTTTGGCATCGGAGATTCTTCGACCAAAACCCTCGTTCATCATGGGCGCATAAGGCTTTTGGCCTTAATCAAATGTATTATTATTTTACAGGTGCATTCTCGTCAAAGAAAGAGACTGTAGAAATTTGCATTCATAAGTGTTACACGGATACGAACGGGTAACCATTTAACCCACTAGTACAAAAAATAGTTTGCGCAACGCATATACCTTCGTCACGAACAGTAAAAAAACGTTGCTTGAAAATTAGCCTAACGAAATCTTTGTCACGCGCCAATTGTCGCGCAAAGGTAGTGAAAGCAAGGTTTGCGTGACGAAGAGACAACCAGCGTCGTGCAAAAGGACTTTGCGCGACGGAAGAACATGCATCGTGCAGAGACATTTTGAGCGATGTAGGTGCTCTCGTTGCGCACTGCATCGTGTGAAAAGTCTTTACGCAACGAATAAGTAACATGCGTTGCGCAAAAGGACTTTCCGCAACGCAGGTTCTGTCATCGCACAAAAGCTCTTTGCGTGACGCATGTTACTTCTTCATCGCGCAAACTCGTTTTTTTTAGGCAAAAATATTTTTTATTTAATTTTTTATAAATATTGTAATTAAATTATAAATAATAATTAATAAACTAAGAAAAAGTATTTAATTATAAAATATATGTAAATGTACATACAAGATGTCTGAACATAAAAGAAAAAACTACAACAAGTAGCCTTCTAGGGTTGATGCATCAGGCTACTGGGTATCGGCTGGGTGAAGTGGCTGGGAGGTCGAAGGTGGAGCAAGATCAGGTGCTGGCATTAGGATTTGGAGGTCGGACATCTGTAAGGCCCGTAAGATAATACTCATCTTCTTGTCCTAGGCCGAAAACTGGGCTGCAATCTCACTTCCTGGGTTGCTTGTTGGGCTGCAAGCTGACCTTTTAGGGTTGCCACTTCCTCCATCAAGGTAATGACCTGTCAAGTGGTCGATCTGGAAGATGAGGCACATGTCTCAAGAACCCGCACCTTCCCTATACACCGAACAACCTTGCCATGACGACGATCGAGCTTCGGATTCAGGACCTCATTCAAGATTTGAAGACATGTATCCTCGGGTACAATGATGTCCTCGATCAAGGTCTCCGGGGGAAGCTGCGATGCTGCTTCTTGGAGAACAGTAGTGTGCTTTTCCACTATAGCGGCCTGTAATAATAAAGAAAAAACATATAATGTTTAATAACAAAATATAATTAATATTTGAACGATTCATAAATATAAGAATAATAACAATTGCATATACTTACATGAAGTTGCTCAGTGGTCTCATCGACAGGTCAAACATAAATGTCCTTGAACATGTTGATCTCTGGGAACTTAGAACTCTCCTAAAGAAAAAAAAAAACATTAAGAAAATTTTATTAATCAATAATAAAAAATAAATTGTATAAAATTTCAAAATTAATATACTTTTACCTGACGTCGCGCCTCAAGCCTATACGAAAAAAAGGCATCGAACCGGAATGGTAAAGAAGTATCTTTGACTCCCGAGCTTTCTTGCCAACAACAGATTTCTTCTGTTAAACACACATATACATGTTAGTGAGACTATTTGAAAGAAATTATTAAAAAAAAGTTTAAAAAAATAACTAAAACAATAATAAATTATCATTAAAATATTATGTACATACCACAAATTTTGGGTCCGTAAAATGTTTGCAAAGCCACTCCCAATCCTCCGGCTAGTCCAACAACTCGATTGGGCAACCCTCTAGGTGAGCAATCTCTGGATCATCCCATTTTTTAAAATGCGCATGAAGATTGCACTTCCAATGTTTGTATCGGGTTGCTAAGGTCTCCTCTAAGTAGGCGATGGCCGCAGGGGATATGACCTTAAGATCATAATTGACCTACAAATATGAAAAACAGTAAAATAATAGTAAGAAATTTAATAATATTAAGATAATATACTTTGGTTTATAATATTTGTAAACAAAATTAAAAATTGATGAAAGCTAAAAATTAATATACTAATCGGCAACTTGTCTCGCACCAGTTTCTTAGTCTCCTTGGGAATTTTTGCCCAAGATTCCCACTGCACAAGACAACACCATCGAATAACATAACCGCAACTAATAACGACGCTGCTATGATGTTGTGAGGTAGCCGCTCCACGACTTGCACTTCCAATGTTAGGGCTTTAACATCACCATTATTCAAATTCTAATATTACATCATTATCGTTACACTCCAGTCCAAATTAAAATTAGTGATAAGATCCCAAATTAACATCAGAGATACACAGAGAATATGTATTCAACAAATCAGCAACTCAATTGTAATTAAAACAAAAACATGATATCCTACAGGACCAATCAAAATTACAATGGAAATGGGATTATTAGTGATTACCTGCAACATCTTGATCATCATAGGTCCCTCGAGCTGCAAATTAAGAGCAGGGAGGGATTGCATGATGAAGAGAGATGAAATATTTGTATGATGAATTTAAGAGCAAGGGAGGGATTGGAGAAGGTTTTGAAGATAGATGGGGGAGGGAGGTAGCTGCTACAACTAGGTTTGCAATTTATGCCTCCCAAACTACCTTAATGAAGAGGAAAAAGTTGTTGACTTTGAGCGACGAAGACTGCTGATAGGATTTTTACCGTCTACACAAATAGAGTTAAAATCACACAAAATACTTCCAAGAGTACAAGAATATTGTAGTATAGATGCTCATGCAAAGTCGTTCTCCACAAGGACTATTTGGATAATTTAGGTAAAAACAATTCCTAATCAATTAAACTAAAAAACTAAGAAAATAGATTTTGAATTTGGGTAATATTAAAAACGAATTTTAATTAAAAACAAATAGTAAATTTAGACAAAAGAAAAGAGTTTTAAATACCAATTTATAAAAACACTAGGTTTCTGCCATCACCTAACAATCCTATGTATTTTTACCAATTACTTATGATCTACACATGCCACTTTGAATGTTAGGTTTTCCTAATATATACTAGCATATGGGCGCACACAAATAGAAGGAGAGAGGGAGAGAGGAAGAGAGTGATAAGAGAATGTGGGAGTGAGAATTTTTTTTTAAAAAAAAAATTAGAGATATGTTAGGATTACATGTAGGTAAGGCTTTAAAAAAAAAAGAACTTTAACGAAAAGCTCTTGGTACTGTTCACTTTAACGAAAAACCACATTTTTACACTAAAAAGTCAATCCTGGTACTATTCACTTTACCCTTTATTTTATCCTTATCGTTAAAACTCAAAGTTTTCAAACATTTTTCATTAGTTTTCCTTTAAAAAAAAGCAAAATTTGGTTGTGTGAAATTACATTTCTGCCCCATATTTCTTATACATGTTCTATTTTAATTAGAGGGTTAAATTGGTAATTTCATAGGGTTTTGGTTGACAATGAGTGTTTTATTAATTAGTAGTTAGTAGAGATTCTACTTGGACCTCCAACATAGAATGTATATCTAACATGCAATCTATAACACCCCGTCAATTTATTTCGGATGTTTACATTTAGTGATAGGCCAAAGATAAACTCTTGTTTACTTACTACCATTAAATGTAAACTCCGAAATAAATTGGTGGGGCGTTACAAAATGGTATCAAAGCGAATGATCATACCTTACAATGTGAGATATTATTGATGGTTGTGGATGAGAATTGTGAATTGCCTTGATATTGCATTATTTCATAAGGTCTTTGACTAATGATGAATTTATGTGAAATGCCTATATTGTGAACCACAACGAAGTGAATTGAATTGAGTAGGAGTAGAAAATTTTAAAATGTCATATTTTATGCATAGCTTTAAGAATGAGCGTTTGATTTAAAGTTTTGGATTAATCTTGAACTGGGTCGATATTATGCTATGCATTATGAAAATGTTGAACGTTAAGAGGATTGTTTAATTGTGACAAGTAGTGGGAAAGTTGTATTATACATGTGCAATTGAGAAATGTTGAATTGGGCGAAAAAGGCATGTGGATGTTGAATTGAGCGGAAAAGGCCCGTGGATGTTGATTTGGGTGTGATGGCCCGAGGAATGTTGTTTGGGCAAAATGGCCCATGGATGTTTGATTGGGCAAAGTGGCCTCGTGAATGTTGATTTGGGTGAAATGACCCGTGAAATGTGGAGAAATATCAATGTGATGTGTATCGACTAGGTATATTATGATATTTTCCAATTGTTAGTCACCTTTTGGGATAAAAGGAAAAGGTGATGAAATCGTTGTTTTGCCAATGATATTTATGGCTGAAAATTTTAATATTTACGAAAATCAAGATGAAATTTATCGAACGAGAAAGAAATCATAAATCGAAGTTATGAATTGTTCATTATAATTGGAATGGTGGGAAAACCTAGGAGATTTCTTCATTTATTGATTATTGTTGGAAATGAATAATAGAATGAGAATTTGAGTTTGTTTAATATAAACAGAAATTGCGGGTTGGGTTTAAGTTCCTCATTTTTATACAGTGATTGTGATTAGAAGTTCCAATGATTTTTGCTGGAATTTCTGACATTTGGCTTGTCAATTCTGTTGGTTTGACTTGAAATTGTAATATTTACTTAGCCACTAATGGTTATGGCTTGAAATTTTGATATTTATTTGGCCGATGGTGGCTATGATGGAATATATGATAATTGTTTTTTTTTTTAAATATGGCAAAAATTTTCTGATGTCTGGTATAGCTAGATTGTGCCCAGAAATTTTGAGAAAGAATCAATGTAACGGCTATGTGTAGCCAATGATGGTAAGTAGTTTTACCCATGATTGTGGTTCTTATGCTAGCATTTATCTAGCCAATGGTAGATATGTTTGGATAATCTGGTATTTATTTAGCCAATGAGGATTGCGGCTTGATGTTTGATATTTATTTTGCCAATGTGTATGGCTATAATTTCTGATATTTATTCTACCAATTAATGGGGCTAGAAATTTGAGTATATGTGTGAAAATCATGATAATTAATTCGTTGAATTATTTATTTTGAGTTTGAATAAAATCGTAGACTAAGGTTATGATTTTATTCACTATAAATGGAACGGTTGGATTAGTTCTAAATCCCTTTTCGTTATTCGATGGTTGGAAATCTTGGGGACGAGATTTATTTTAATGGGGATGTAATACCCTGAAAAATTTTAATATATGAATTAGATATTCATAATTACGAATATATGGAGACAATCGAAAATAAATCGATTTATGGTTATGAAAATTTAATTGAGAAATTTTAAAATTTTGTTACCGGAAATTATTATAATTTATTTCGTAAAATTGATCGATAAGTGAAAATGACGAAAATGCCCTAGTTGGCTTAACGTAATTATACGAGGATATATTTTATCTTCATATATTTTAAACTATTTCTTGCCATATTTGGATAGAGCTTAGTCCCACGAGCATGTAGGCGAAAACCATTCTCCAAACGGAGTTATAACGAATGAAATAGAAACGAACGAAGATAGGGGCAAAATGGTCCTTTTGCCATGAATCTGGAATGCTCCAAATTTGCTGGAGCTTCGTCTTGGTGTAGAAAAGCCACGTGGTGGCTGTGGTTAGAAGAGGGAAAAGACCAATCGGGGAGGAGAAGAAACAAAAAAGAAAAAAAAAGGAAATGAGGAAGAAGGTAAGGGGGCTGCCCAATTGGGGAGTAGGAAAAAGAGAGAGTGACCAATCAGAAGAGAGAGAAAGGAGGGGAAATGAGGGGAAAGGATGGAGAGGAGATACACCGAATCCCTTTATCAGGTTTTCCATTTTGACCGACCCGACGGCGCCATTGATTCCGATGCATTTTCCGGTAGTTCTTTAGCAAATTCTTGGAATCATCCTAAGATCCTTCCCTCTACCCTTCTCATACAAAAATCCGAGCCAATTTGGCTCTAATTTGTGGAATTCGAACTAAGAGTCTAAAGGATGCACGGAGGTGATCCGCCCATTTCCGAAAGGTTTTCCGTCAACCATCATCATCGTGCGGCGGTGTGTGGCTAAAGGGCCGAAGCTATTTTTTTTAATGTACTTTTGATATTCTGAATCCATGCATGATAGGCATTTGGTGTGATTCATTTGTTTGAACCTAGTTTCGTGATTGGTAGTCACTTGAAGGATTTGGAAAATGGGTTAAAAATGAATGGTGAACTACGAAAGGCTTGATCTCGTTCAAGGGTATGTAGGCAGTCTAACAAGAGTTAGATGCAACCTTAAAATAACCGAGATTAATCTTTATCGAAAATTTGAAAGAAGAAAAGGGATTGGGTGTTTAGTTTAAGGATTAAACTTATGTTTTTGGTAAATAAATTTAGCTATAGATTTTGATAGAAATTAAGAATTCATTAAATAAATTGTGATTAATGGTAGTAAGTAAACAAGAGTTTATCTTTGGCCTACCACTAAATGTAAACTCCGAAATAAATTGGCGGGGCGTTACACAATCGTTAAGTTTTATGAAAAACCTTTGAAAAACCATGCAACCCCTAAGACGTGGTATTCATCCTAAGTGAAATTACAATATTAATCACAAGAAGCCAACGTCAATTTCAGGGAACCTTCCGACCAAAATTGCATCAAATTACTTTTCTAAATATCCTAATGGCATCCAATCATCAAGACAATTAGATAGTTTAAAACAGTGATTAATAATTCAAAGCGTGCATCCAATCAATTATAAGCAATTAAATAAAAATTACATATTCATGCTAAGGCTCAAGGCTTCGCCCTAGCAAAACGGATGAGTTATGCTTATGCATAATTAAAATCATAGAGAATATTATTATAAAGAAAAATAATGAAAACACCTTGAAGTAAAAGTCTGAAAATCTTCAAGAACCCTAGCCAATTTCTCTCTGTCTCTAAAGTTGAATAAAAGAAGCGTAGCCTAAAACTGAGAACGGAAAAACAAAATATGCTGCTATGCCATCGCACAAACCCTAAAATGTAGTCTTTTATTCTAACTAGGAAACTAAATAATAATAAAATATCTTAGAATAAAGTCCTAGTTAAGCTAGGATAATCTATCAAGTAACTGTCCAGCCACGTTTTAGCCTCAAATATCCTCCAAATCTGGCCCATGATAGCTTGTTTTGAGGATCAGGACGTTCCGAACACATCTTCAGAAGGCCACGAACCTATCAAAAGTCATTTTGAGCTCTAAAAACACAATTCAAGCCCAAAACGTCACTATTACAGCACCATGCACTGCTCTTTTATTCTACCGCCAGAAAATCACCGCTTGGTAGAAAAATTCTAAATTTTGATATGATCAAGCTAAGCGACTCATAAACGTCCTCCAACTAGAATTACTCCAAAATGCATCCATTTGATCATGTTTTTCTTCAGAGGAAATCGAAAGTCCTATATTGGAAATACAATTCAAAGTATCAAAATTCTTGCAAAATATTAAGCAAAATTTACTAAGAATAGGGTTGAATATATAATATAAAATATACTCATCAACTGCCGTCATGCAAAACTGTTTCACGCAAAGAAGGTAAACTATTTTGCGCAATGAAGGTGTACCTTCGTCACACAATGTTGGGAAAAAAAGATGTTGAAGGCTTGGTTTGGTGCCAAAAACTTGCGTGACTCATACATCGTGTCGTGCAAATAGTCTTTGCACGACGATGAAACAAAACATTGTGCAAAGGCTATTTGCGCAATGCGGTGTATGTGTCGCACAAGTTTTTGGCGCCAAACCAAGACTTTTACCGCTTTTTTCCCAACATTGCGCGACAAAGGTAAACCTTCGTTGCGCTAACCTGTTTTGCGCGACGGCTCTCTTCGTCGTGCAAAGTCCTGTTGTGCAAAATGGCCTTGCGTGACGCCAAGGTATTAAATATCGGTAATATCGGAAATATCGGTAGTCCGAAAACACGGAAATATTGATGGAAATATCGGGATAATATCGATATCGATAAAAATTACATGGAAACCACGGAAATTGTAAGAAAAACTTGGAAATTTTTTTTGAAACTTTGCACGATGTTTATTTAGTCAATTATCTATTAGTTTATCACAAAAAATTGGAAGGAAATGCATTGCATGATGGATTTAACATTATCAAGCTGATTATATAGTGAGCTGACAAACATTATGAGTGTAGAAAATATGTAGTAATTAATGAAAGAAGTCTAAACACACCATAATCATTTATATATAATGAATTAGTACAATATTTTACACTTTATACATTGCATGGTAAGATACATGAGTGACTTAGTACCACATAGAGTTCCTATGAGGTTCAAAATTTTCACTATCTTCATCATCTCTATGTGTAGAATGAGTGTATTGTGAAGAGTAGTTACAAAATGATAAATCCCCAAAATAGTTTTGCATGTAATTGTTAACATGCCACCCATATGGATCCGAGATTGGTTGACGTTGTCCATAAGCAAAATCATTTGAAGATTGAGTCTCGGATTGTTTCCCTGAGTCGCTCGATTCCATCCCAACAGGAATGGAATATGAAGGGTAGGGAAATGGTTGGTTATGAGTATTACCATAGTTACTACTTCCCACTCCAACAGAGTCCGAAGTTCTAGATAACGAGTCATCTTCTTGACTTGACAAAATCCCCCTGCCTCTTTCTCTACGAGTGTAGTCATTCCCTATGGCACCAATTCCTGGTCCTGCCCGCCTACTGCCATGGTCATCATCCTATGTTGCATGCGTGAAGTTTGCCTCACCAGTGAAGGGGCTCATAAATCCGGGAAGTGGTCCAACATAGTTTCCATATCCACCACCACTACCTCCAGCTCCACCACCTCCAACTCCACTATATCATTCATCATTCCCACCTCCGGTGGTAGGTGAGTCTCCTGATCTTGTACTAGAGCTATCATTAGTATCAGCACGATGTTGTGGTTGTGTAGGATTGGAAGAAGGTGGAATTCCAGTGTTTCTTAGTCTTGGGCGCAAAAGTTCTTCCAAAGAGTCAGCGCTGCTAGATCCCACCTCCTCCTCTAATACTCTTTCTACATTTATCCCTTCATTACGTGCTTCTTCAGCAAGTTTGGGAGCTGGGTTGCCTTCATCATCATATAAATGAAGAGGTCTAATCCATTGATAAAGTTGGTTACCCTCTGTATCATCATCTTCACCAACAATATCAAACACATCTAGTGGGTCACCACGGTCGACATGATCTATTTCTGTTTCCTTATCTTGAATTTGAAGCTTCATGTTGTAGTAGCAATAAACTAATTTTTCCAAGCTACTATGAGCCAACTTATTTCTTTGCTTTGTGTGTATGAGTGCAAATGTGCTCTAATTTCTTTCACAAGCAGATGAGGAAGCTGTTTGTGATAATACTTTAATTGCTAACTTTCTCACAGTTGGTGCATCAGCCCCATACATGATCCACCATTCAGCTACAATGAAAAACAATGTTGATAAGCCTAATAACTCAAACAAATTCTATTATAAACTTATAGTGAAATATGTTTATACTCACTAGGAGACGTATTTGTTCGAGCAGCAACTGATGTTGGTTCTCCAAAAGTTCTTCTTACATCTTTAAACCATGTTAGCTGAATTCAATACATCGTGTTAGTTTAATCCAACAAAGTAATTATTATAATTTAAGTAATTGTGTACCTCATTTCCAAATTGGCCAACTGCTGGTGTTGCAGGGTCTAATTTAGAGTATACATTATGTACAGCACGTATAAGAGTACCATCATCTCCAACACCGGGTCTGTATTGGTATCAGGGATTCAAATAATATGCTATTCAAAGAAACACATACTCTAATAAGAGAAATAATACTTATGCAACTAAAGAAATGAATTGCAAATTATGACATAATTTATACCTGCTGCATGCAAATCGTGGTATAATGTTTTATACCATCGGTCTTCAATTATCTTTAGGACCCACCTTGCACCATGTTTTCTTTCCAATTCATCCTTCATTACACGCATCAACTCATGTACTGCCCCCATAGTAGGATACACTTCTGTGTCAACGATTCGTAAAACTTTGTAAAGAGGTTCAAACACTTGGCACACATGTTCTGATTGAGTCCAAAAAGCATGATCAAGCACTAAACTTTCCACCATACGACCTGCATTTGAGCGGCTCAAATTGTGGTTGGCCCAATCGTCACTAGTGAATAGTTTCTTCAACCCTGCTTTCTTCTTAAGTAGGCTGTCTAATGCAATATAGTTGGTGGCGAATCGAGTGGTAGCTGGACGAATAATTTCTCCTTTGCAAAATTCACGCATCTTTGCCAACAACCAACCGTGATTGTAAATATAATTTGTGATCGTTCTAGCTCTTTTTACCACAGTAGCAACATTCTCTCTCTTCCCCATTGCCTCAAACATGAGATCAATACAATGTGCTGCACATGATGTCCAAAACACATTATGATGCTTCATTAACTTTTTTCCAGCTTTGACAAATGCAGAACCGTTGTCGGTCACGACTTGGACAACATTATGCTCTCCCACCTCCATGATTACATCCCTCAATAATTTGTAAATATACTTGTAGTTCTTTATATGGTCTGAAGCATCAACAGACTTAAAAAAAATTGTCTTTCCCTTGGAGTATACCATGAAGTTTATGATAGACAATCTCGTCGGGCCAGTCCATCCGTCACACATGATTGTGCAACCATTAGTTTCCCACTTTGACCTCAACTTGTTAACATACTCGCCAATGTCTTTATACTCCATATCCAAATATTTGTTTCTTATCTCATAGGGAGTGGGAGGTTGTACTCCAACACCGGCCTGTTGACATCCCACTACCATATTTTTAAAATGATGTGATGATGCCTTCGCATCAGGGACATTTTCATAGATAAAGAACTTGCTAATTAGACGCCCCATTCCCTCATTCACATTACCTCTAGTGAAATAACTCCAAACACTTTTTTGATGTGCTTTGGATGACTTATATAAACGTGGGGCTATTGGTGGTGTTGGTTGTGATTCTCTAAGACTGCCTCCCCGTCTCATTTGTGCTCCACCACTTGTCCTGGAACCTTGTGCTCTATTAGGAATTTTATGAAGGTGTTCTCTTTCCCATGCTGACTGTTTGGAGGCAAGTAATGCTTGTTTCAAACTGCGTCGTTCTTCAGGTCCCATGTCATCATCACATTCGTCCTCATCGTCATCATCATCACTGTCAACCGCTTGGCCAATGACTTCTCCTCGTAGCCCAACTCGAATATTTTCCATTCCATGTGTTATCTTTTCCTTCTGCTGTTTTTTATTTTTTAATAATGTGCTGATGAATGCCTTCACTTCTGGGGGGGACATTATCGCATCGTTGGACATTTTTGCTGGATCACTAAGATGGTACTTAAGTCGTGTCACTCCGCCACTCTTCATTACCTGACCACAATATTTGCAAATTGGCCCATGTTTGTTTCCGTCTATTGGGTCTCCATGTTCCCAAGCTGGATCACGTTTAGTAGCTTCACTGGACATCTTAAACGTACTTACATTTATTTTTCATGAAAATTAGACAAATATTTTTTGGCCAAAAAATATAGTAGTGATGACGGTTATATAAGAGAACCTAAATAATAAAGTTATTCTACAGAAGAATTAAATACAAAGTAAAGAAAATGATTGTAAAAATTTAAGTAATTAAAAAAATAATATGGAATAATAAAACCTAATATTAATGAATAATAATCCAATTTGATAAAAAAATAATCCTAATATAAAACATAGTGATGAATAATAATCCAATTTGATAATAATCCAATTTAATAATAATCCAATTTAATGAATAATCCAATTTGATAATAAAAAAACCTAATATTAATGAATAATAATCCAATTTGATAAAAAAATAATCCTAATATAAAACATAGTGATGAATAATAATCCAATTTGATAATAATCCAATTTAATAATAATCCAATTTAATGAATAATCCAATTTGATAATAAAAAAACCTAATATTAATGAATAATAATCCAATTTGATAAAAAAATAATCCTAATATAAAACATAGTGATGAATAATAATCCAATTTGATAATAATCCAATTTAATAATAATCCAATTTAATGAATAGTCCAATTTGATAATAAGCCAATTTAATGAATAATCCAATTTAATTAATAATAATCCAATTTGATAATAATCTAATTTAATGAATAATAATCCAATTTGATAATAAAAAAAACCTAATATTAATGAATAATAATCCAATTTGATAATAAAACCTAATATTAATAAAATAATAAATAACATTAAACATATTAAAATTATCCTAGGGAATAATTATACAACATTACTTAATTACTTAAAAACATTAACATGTAATTGTTAACATTACTTAATTACTTACAAAAATTAACATGCAAGTATTAATTACTTAAAAAAATTAACATACGAGTCCATACAAATTTATTTGTTGTTGTATAAATTACAATAATATAAATATAAGTTTGTAAACTTACCTTAAATATGGAACCCTTTGTGTTCAAGCTTTAGAATGGATCTGGAATGGCTTTGAAAATGGTAAGGAAAATAAAATAATAAATAACATTAAACATATTAAAATAATCCTAGGGAATAATTATACAACATTACTTAATTACTTAAAAAAATTAACATGTAATTGTTAACATTACTTAATTACTTACAAAAATTAACATGCAAGTATTAATTACTTAAAAAAATTAACATACGAGTCCACACAAATTTATTTGTTGTTGTATAAATTACAATAATATAAATATAAGTTTGTAAACTTACCTTAAATATGGAACCCTTTGTGTTCAAGCTTTGGAATGGATCTGGAATGACTTTGAAAATGGTAAGGGAAATAAAATAATAAATAACATTAAACATATTAAAATTATCCTAGGGAATAATTATACAACATTACTTAATTACTTAAAAAAATTAACATGTAATTGTTAACATTACTTAATTACTTACAAAAATTAACATGCAAGTATTAATTATTTAAAAAAAAATTAACATACAAGTCCATACAAATTTATTTGTTGTTGTATAAATTACAATAATATAAATATAAGTTTGTAAACTTACCTTAAATATGGAACCCTTTGTGTTCAAGCTTTGGAATGGATCTAGAATGGCTTTGAAAATGGTAAGGGAAGAAGAAGAAACGAAAATGCTCTGAATGCCTCTGATACTCCACCTCTGATAAGGTGAAAGAATATAACAGACAGTGGCACATGGTTTTGCATGTGAAAGAATATCACAGACTCACAGTGGCACACGGTTTCATTATTAAAGCAATATTATTTGTTGTCCATGGTCTGAAATTGTAAAAAGTGATTGTAAAATCAATCAGGTAAGTCAGATGAGATGACCCAACCACACACACACAAACATGCCATCACACACGCACACATACCTCACACGCATACGTCTCTCTTTCGAATCTCGATCCTTTTCTCTTCTTCTCTAAGCTCTCTTCTCCCCCTTCTCCATTCTCCCACACACACAGATCTCCCATTCTCTCGATCATTCTCCCACACACACGCACAGAGACCCAAGGTCTCTCGATCCTTCTCCCACACACACGCACAGAGACCCACATCACCTTCTGCTCCTCAGTCCTCCCTCGTCGGCGCCGTCTTTCTCCTTTCTCTCTGCACCGAGGGTCCGAGACCCATATACACACACGCACACCCATCATCATCAACAACCTCATCTTTCTCCCTCTCCTTCTCGTCTCTGGCACTCTGCGAACGCAGGAACTCCGGCGAGTTTCTTGAATTTCTCTGGTTAGGTAAGGTAAGCTTCGGCTCATAACCTTTCTTGCATGTGTGAAATTTGAAACTTATATGTGAAATTTAAGTTCAAAATCGTGTTTTTGCAAGGTTTTTGGGACGAAATCGGCTCGGGAATAAGCACACCATCTCCGGCGAGGCCGTGGGTGGTCGACAAACTTTCCGAACACCTCCGACCGTTTCACGGCTAACGGAATATATAAAAACGTTCATCTCGTCTTCTATTTCATTTTGATACCTAGATTGGAGTCTAGGGTCCTGTTTTACAGTCGGCCAGAGCTGTAGAAGCTCCGGCGTTCTTCTCCGAGTAACAGTTAAAAAAATATCGCAATATTTCTAAAATATCGCGATATTATCGATATTACGAAAACCATTTCGATACCTATTTAAATATCCATTGCGCGAAAAACCGATAATATCGGCGATATTTCGCCGATATTATTGGCATTTTCTTCCATGAATGTGACAACATTCCACTTTGGTACGATTTATATGTCTTGGGTGAAATGGAAAATTTTAGCTGTTAGGACTTTAATAATTCTTTGCTTCAAAGGGCTCCAATTTATTTGTATATTAGTCCTTTTTATTTGCTTTCATTGATAATAGTTAAAAATATGGATCGTAGACTATTATTTTAATATTCAAAATAGTATGAGGATTTAAAACATGGAATAGAGAAATGCTTGCTAAATGTATATATAACAACGTTCAATTATCAGAAAAAGAATAATATGACAATTTTATTTAATTTTCAACATGTTAAAAAAAAGGTAATTCTAGGAAGATTAAATTTGTAGACAAAATTTGTAAACTAAAAGATATGTTACCAATATGAATGAAAATGTTTATTAACGTTTAAGTAATAAACCAATTATCAACTTCTATGTTCTTTAGTTTTTAAAATTTAGTTTATAAATTTAGTTTCCTTAGTATTACCCTAAAAAAAGGGCAAACGGGTATACGGCTACAGTTATATGGGTACACGGTTATAAGTAGCGTTAACTGTTTATGGATAGGGTAATTGTTTACAAACGGTTATAGGTATGAGTATACCTGTTTATGCAATTACCCAACGTGTAAATAATTATGTAACTAAGAGCTTAAACGGTTACCCGCCCTCCATAATATTGTCCATCGATCCCTAGTCCAAACGTGACTATGCCAAGTAATAAAATGAAAAATCTAGTGCACTTAAACCGATCAAACTTGAACCGAAAATGGAACTTAACCGTGTAGATTCTTCAATTTTTGAACCATAAACTTGATATGGTCAAGCCTAGCCAAGTTAAAAAAAATTGAGTTCGAGTGGCTTTGGTACCGGGCAGAGGGGAAGTTCTTGATACCTTTCCATATGTTGTGTCTGGAGTACTTTACTTAATTTTCTATATAGTATTGGGCTTTGGCATTATTTATCATGGGACCCGTGAATCAAGATAACTGTTCGTTTTGGTATAAATAGTCATTTTCTGTTTTTTCAAGACTAAGATTAGTTGATGAAACGAGAAGAATATGTCTGGGATAACAAGAGAAAGGTTTCCCATTTCTTAGCCGAAAAGATATGTGACCATGAAACAGGGATTAAGTGGAACAAAATTGACTAATTAAGCAGTACGAGATCTTGTTGCACTTACCAATGAGGCCCTAGTTCTCAACAACACCCAACCCACCCCACCCCACGGTAGCCTCTCTCTATGGTACCGAATTCAAGAGAGCCAACCAACCAAGGGTCGGAGACTAAATCTACCTATGGTGAAAGTTTAGGGACATGAATATAAACAAGAGTGAAAGTTCAGGAATCTTTTTTATTTTTTTTTATTTAGTTTTGAACGAGAAATTGGGAGCAGCCTCTCCATAAATGGGGGTAAGGCTAGCCGACATTCACCTCTCCCAGACCCTGCGTAAAGCGGGAGCCTTGTGCACTGGGTACGACCTTTTTAGTTTTGAACGAGAAAGTTTAGAAATCTAATCTACACTATGGTGAAAGTTCATCGGCCTACAGTTTACTCTAAAGAGCAAATTTTAGAATTTGTTTATGTAGAATCTAGCTATATGCGTGTTATGTAAGCAAGTTGACAGAAAATTTGACAAAAATTAATGGAAGGGACCATTGCTCTATATTTTGTAAAATTTAAGGACCATAATTAATGGATTTTTATTTCAATAACCAATTCTAACTAGGTTGAAAGTTCAATGATTAATTCATTTTCATGAAATGAGATCCAATGTTCGATTCATGCCGCTAGATACACATTGTTCAAATACCATAAACTTGCACTTGGACACGAGTTTGCATCGAACAAAGAATTTGCGAGGGAGTCGACAACAAAGATTTCTTTCATACATTGTACTATTGTATGCGAGATCATCAATACTAATCATATATCTGGGTTTAATGTCTATATCATGCAAAAGAAAATGAACAAAAAAAAATGGATTTGAATAACAGGAAGGAAGCAAGAGTATTTAGGGTAAATTATCAATATATTTTTTCATTCATTACGAATTGCAACTCGACGAAGTAATACTAACATCATCATGAGAAAACCACCCATCAAAACAATATGCCAAAAACAGCAAAAAAAGTAAAGGGAAAAGAAAATCCTGCAAGCAATTTCACATCATTTTTGAGATTAGTGAGAGGAATTAGAGAGGGGTTTTGCCAAGCATGTTGGTGTTTCCTCTCCAGGCATTACGACAACAACACTTGGCTCTGCAGAGTCTGCTCCTGCTCTTTCTCTTGCATCACTACTGCTGCTTGAGATGGACACAAATTTCTGACAGGCACAGGTTAAAATCAGCAGCACTAACCCAACAAGTGCCGCGACTAGGGCAGCACCGAGGCACGCCATCGCCTGTCTGAAGCGACCGCTCTCCGTGGTGGCGGGGTAAAATGTTGCAGGGAACATTGCTCTGTCACACTCCTCTAGCTAGCTTATTCGATCGGATGAGAACAAATAATTAAGTTTGATTATTGATCTACAAAGTTATAAACATGGACTCGCTTTGTACAAAGGGTGTTGCATTATTAATGCTATTTATAGTTAGGTTTCTAATTTCATATATTAGCTAAATGATAATGCGATGGAGGCTAAATTATTAACCCAAATTTGTAAATCAAATTATGTGTTATCAATAAAAAATAAGCACATTAATCAACATTTAAGTAATAATTCAATCATCAACATCCACATTATTTGGTTTAGAAATTTGGTTTCTCTAACATTACTCTTAGCCAAAGGTGTATGAGCTTTCATCAATTAGGTAGGAGTATGTAGTGCCCACCATGTGTTAGGTGATAGTTTGCATATTTGGAAGATTTTACTGAAGCTCATAAAAATAGCTAAAATTAATTTGTCATTAATTATGTAGGAAAAATATCCAAATTATATTCATTGGGATTTATCGTCTTTAAATAGGGTTCTTTTAGTTTATAAAATTATAGAGTACAGATTACCACATAAAGAAAATGGTGAGGTATCAGTTTGGATTTTTCACGAATGAAGTTCAGTCCTTGCTAACCTCTCTCAGCAGCAACCGAACACGTCAATGGGAGGAGTCGACACCTAATTCAGAGGTATTTCTACATTTGTTGATGGATGGGTTGGACGGAAAGGCAAAGAGATTCGTGCTTAGGAGCGGGTCGGGTTTGGGACCTCGGGGCATCTTCTACATCTAACTCTCAGACTCCAAGTGGGACGTCTTTCAGACTGCAACATTTGGAGATGGAGTTATTAGCCTTACCAACGAGAAAAAGAATCTCGGGAAGAAGCATCGTACCAACGAGGGAAGGATTTTGGGTGCTACATTGCTGGCTAGCCCCATGCAATGGCAGCCTTTGGCACTCGCCTTCCTGATCCTCCGAGCCACCTTCATCCGTCGTCCCACCAACAACCCTAGGAGTAGTTAGTTTAGGATTATTTGCATACATTTGTACAAATATTTTAGTTTTAATAATTAAATACATTTTTTTTTAAATATTGCAATTTCTTTTGAAATTAATATATTTTATTTTATTTATTTAAATTAAATGTAATAAATTACGAATTTAAAAAGAATAAAAACTTGTGGCCGACGAAAGTAGGTATTTTGTATTATTTTATTTATTTCTTTAAATTAATTACCCAAAGACACTTTCGTCGAGCAAAATATTTTTAAATAATTTATTTCCAAAAATCCGATGAAATAATGACGTCAGGATGGTTTGTTTCATCAGGTCAAGTTGGTCAATACACTTTACTCAACGAAATACTTTTGTTGGGCAAACCATATTTGCATGACGAATTCTAGAATTTCATCGGGCAAATATTTGAGTGACGGCATTTGTCCAAGTAAAATTACCCGACGAATTTCTTCGAGCAAAAAGTTAAGCGACGAAACCTTATGTAATAAGTTTTGTGAAAGTAGCAAGTAGTCCAATGCTTACCAAAACCAGTCCAAACATGAGGCCTACTGCAGGCACTAGGATTCGGAATTTGAACCTCGCCGGCCAAACTCAGCGTTCCCCGTGTCACCACCACTAAACGTGGTGGCTAGTTTATTTGATCTCATGAGAAGATATAAAATTTGACTGATCTAAAATATTAGGTATATGGGCTTGGTTTCATACAGAGTGATTGAGTTATTAATGCAGTCAAAATTTGTAACTTGCGCGTAACATCGCGTCAGTAAAAAAAGGTCTTTAGCATGCACATGAGGGCATGCATATATAGGCTAGTACGAATTAAAAAAAAAACTCCCTCTTGGATTTGGTTTTTGCACCGAAAAATGCCTAAAGAAAAGAAATATAAGAAACAAGAAATAAATGTAAACGGAGGCAGGGCGGCCGCAGTCTTTGACGAAGAACAAAAAGGAAGAACTGCTTTAGCATCACGAGAGTCTGGCTACAAAGCGTTGTTGACACATTGGGAATCTCCTCTCCAAAAACATAACCCTTCCCGCTCAAAGCATTGTTGACGCATTTACGCATTCACGCATAACAAAAGTGATTCAGCTGAAAGGAAAATATATTGTTAAGCAGTAAGGAGACAGCAGCAAAACAATTGGATGGGTTCAAGAAAACAAATAGACACGTGAACTATGACAACTCACATATGAATTTTGGAAGAACCAACCATCAAAAGCACGCCGTCTTAAGTCAAAAGAGTACACGTGGGTTGGCATCCCAAAACCGGAACGATCATAACTCGGTTTACCAATCGGCTTGTTGCTATCTCTTATCCTGTAAATCATATATAAGGGTAAAGCATATGCCACAATGAACTGGAAAATAAATTACCAATAACATCTCAGCTGAATCAGCGTCCTCCCAAAACATCCATGTATTTTACAAATTCATATTTAATGACAAGCTAGTTAACTCTAAAATGTATCGAGATGGCAGCACTGCAATAGCGAAAGTATCAAATCAAGTGACTTGCAACTTTCCACGTTACTAAATCATAAACATTGAACTTATTAGGTGTTGAGTAAGTTCATATGAAGGAACTTATGGGCAACATCTATCCTTTAATTCTTCAATCAGTTAAACTTCAACAAGTGTTTTGTGTATTACTATAGAAACGATGGGCAATTCAATTAACGAAATGCAAAGGCTCTGTAAAGTTCTACAGTTCAGCGAACAGACAAACGCAGTCACATGCAATACTGATAAGTTGAACTCACATTTAAACAAAGAAAATCTGTTACCACTTAATTTTTATGCAAAACAAATCCATAGCATAAGTAACAAAACATAATCGAATAAACTTTCAGTTGCAGTATCTGTGGAGATTGGCAGTTAAACATAAGATATAAGTTTGACAAATGCAATATATTAATCGCATTTACCTACAAAAACATCAGCTTCCATAAATAAAATAGGGAATATAAAAACAATAGAAGAGAAGTGTATCTTTAAGTGTAATTTATTTACCTTTCCACTTCTTCTCCTTATGCAACATCGTAGAGTGAAACAAAGGATGGACTGTAAGCAATTGCATGAAAAAATTCCTGGGTGTGATGCCGTTGTTTTGTTCTTCCACGTATGCTATTAGGATTTCTCGATTACTCAAAAACATAATTGGCATGTACCCGAAAGATTTTGGGGTCAAGTTATCAATGACAAGAATTTTAGTCCAAGACTGCTGGACCCCATATTCCTTCATAACCCACAACTCTAAGTTGGTAGACGGTTTATCCTGCACACATAGAAGGAGACAACCTTCTAACTGTCCCAAGTGTAAATACTTTGAATACCACTTCTGCATTTCTTCCAACAGCCCAGGTGAGAGTGTAGGTGGGGGTAGCAATCGAAATTGTTCTCTTTCAAAATTGAAAGAATGTATAGAAAACTCTGACAAGTCATACGGAGCCCAATGTTGAGCTCCGTGCAGAAAACCTTCAAATGGTAACTCAATTGCTGCGTCTCTATATCTCTTAAGTATAGTTTGAGGAACACTTCCAATGCTTCTCCAAACTCCAGTGCCAAGGGTGTATATCTCAGCCTCACGCTCACCATAGAATTCGTTGTTAGATAAGGTTGTTTGCAACACCTTGTAATCATTGGTCCCAATGCTGTAACCAAGTGCAATAAACCCGCACCGATGCCTGCCATTACTATTATGTGGAATTGTGATGCACTCACCCAACACAGGGTTGCACACATACAGGCAATCAGTCTCCGGCCCATACAAACAAAGTAAACCGTTACATGAGTTTATCAACTCGAACCGAAAATTGGGCAGGCTATTATTAGGAGTTAAAGTCGTTTTCTCGACCCCAAAATCAGAACCAGCACCTTCTACTATCTGGGCAAAATCAAGTTTTCTCGCTATCCAATCATTATCAAGGTGCCATTCCTTCATCAAGATCCCAATGGGTGATCTCGGAAGATGGAGACGAGCAAATTGAGGGTCAGAAATTATAGAAAGCCACTCTTTGCAAACGCACTTGCAGTTCAAGACGGTCTTGACGCAGACTATCCTTGAGAGAATGTCCACCACCAAACCCTTGGGAAGATATTGAAATTTGATGCCCATCACTGCTCTGTTTGTATTTTGTTTCCTAGGATTCTGATTAGGGTTTCCTTGATTTCCTCTCAGCATTGTGACTTTCAAGTTCCACAGAGAGAGGAAATAACCAGATCAAGGATTCAAAATCGAAGGGGCTTTCCCTGCTGCACAATGTGAAGTACACAATAAGAATACACAATGATCGGTTTCTTAGTCTTTTGGTTTAGGGTTTATATCTCAAATCACACTTCATCTCGTATATCCCATCCAAAATTTCAAGCAAATTCGGAACTAAAATTCCGAACAAACTTTGAATTAAATTGTAACAACGTCTAAACTGTGGAATTTTCATATAATCGTTCCGTAGATAAACAATTAAAATAGATAAGCAAAGGAATTTTACATATCAGAAAGACGATAATTAGGGACTGGTCACCAGCGATTTCGATATGGCTTCGATCTTGGGTGTGGTAGCTTTGTGCTTCTCGAGAGAGACAGTGAAGAGAGTATAAGGACGTACAGAAACACGCAGGTACCGCGGTGGTGAGTCGGGGAAGCAGCCAGGTTTTGGCTCAGGGATGGGAGGAGGAGGGCTTCAGTTTAGTCTTGAGCGATCACGCCCTTGAATGACTTCTGGAACTATTTATAGGCTTGCAGGAGTTTGTTTTTCTTCCAATTAATAACACCCCTCAGCTTTTATCGTGTTTTCACAAAATTTCCCACGTTTGAAATATTATAACACTAACATCCTTAAGGTTCTGATTTTCTTTCACAAAATCCCCTCATGTTTGAACATAACACTAGCCCCCCTTGGAAGTTCTTTCTTTCTTTCACATAATCCCTTTGGAGCTGACACCACCTTAAAATATTTTCTTAAAAACGAATTTGTCCTTATTTTTAATTACTTTTAAAATAAAAACATCCTTTTTAAAAATCAATACAGGGTTTGGGGCCTCTCCTCCGCATTTCCCACAACGTAATGAAAATTCTTAGCATGTTTCACCTCCTTCCTAGCCGTCCTCACAAGAAGTTACTCCTTCATCTCAGTTTTTCGATCAATCAGCCCCACCCTCTACCATAAAAAAAAAATTATATATATATATATATATATATATAAACACACACACACACACATATATATATATACATACACGAAAACTGCCAAATTCCCAATAATCTTCCCCATGAAATGCAAGTTGTAGTTGGATATCTAGAACTTTTTTTGCCGAATGCTGGTGAAGATCCAGGTTCATAGTAGAGGAAGAAAGATAACAATATTTCTTTTTATTTTTTTAATTATAATGAGGGCAAATTTGTCCTAAAAGGATTATGTGAAATTAAACTAAAATCTCATGGGGTATTAGTGTTATGTTTCAAACGTGAGGGGGTGTTAGTGTAATTAACCCTTAATAATATGGTCACGTGAGGTCTGGAAAACGATCATGATGTCGTCTTTGTCTCGTCCTTATGCATGCCTTTATTTATAGTAAGGGTGATGTTAGGGAGATTAAATTTGTAGACCAAATTTGCAAACTAAATAACATAGAAGTTGATGGTTGAATTATTATTGATTAACGTGCTTATTTCTTATTTGTGACACATCACTTAGTTTGCAAATTATTCTTCAAATTTGGTCTACCAAGCATTACTTTTATAGTAATCCATGAGAAAAAAGAAACTTGTTCCCCAAGTAAATACAAAGTTCATTAGGAAAGAATCACTAGAATAATTAGTAAGCCTAAACTCAATCTACAAATGATTTCTACAATCACACATGTGCCAATATTAATCACAATATTATAATATTTTCCGAGTTTTTAATAGAGATTGGATGAAATGTTCTTAATTAACTAAGGAAGATAAACACGAGAATTAAATTGGCCAAATTAAAAACACGTAGATTTAATTGGCCAAATAGCTATAACACATGGACCATTTTCACTTTTAAACCACAACTAAAAGTAGAAATTTGAAATCTCTTTGAATGTAAATCCTCATCCGTTTCGTTAGTTTTAGGATTTCTGTTTCCAATTAGAATTTTGAGTTCTTTGTTTGTTATTTAGGACTCAGCTTAGCTTTATGTTTCCTGGAAGGATTCGGGATCTCTCTTAACAAGGAGAAAAGGTAGTCCTATATATTATTGGTTTATTCGAAGAAATAAAAATAAATTAATTAAATTAAATTAAATTAAATTTTTTTTAAAAAAAAAGAACAAACAGAGGAAAGTGTTCGAGGCTAAAAGGGGAGCATGAAAATCATTTCTCAATAATTAACTGAGATTCACAACACCAAAAATCAAGAGGTAAACGCAGAATCACTCTCAGGCAACATAAATAAAGCAAATTAAGCCAATAAAGCATCAACAGTGTGAAGTAATCCATAAAAATTAAATTTAAAAATAAATTTGAAAAAAAAAAAAAACCCTACGTGAAAACTACTTAAAAAGACGTTCACAAATTTTTTTTTTTGTAAAACAAGTTATCACTTGCAACCTGAATCTCAATGAAGGCAGGGCAGCTTCAGTCTGATGAGGAACAAAATGAAAGAACTGCTTTAGCATCGCGATAGTCTTGTGACAAAGCATTGTTGACACTTTGGGAATCCACACCCTCCGAAAACAAAACCCATCCCACTGAAAGCATTGCTGCTGTTGATACTTTGCGCTGTTACAACTCCTCAAAGTATATCAGCTGAAGGGAAAACATATTGTTCAGCCACAAGGAGATAGATCCGTAAACAATTACATGGATTAAAAGAAAAACAGAAAACAAAGACACATGAACTATGACAACTCACATATGAATTTCAGCTGAACCAATTATGAAAAGCACGCTGCATCCGAAAACCAGAACGATCATAACTCCGTTTATCAATCGACTTGTTCCTGCCTTTTGTCCTGCAAATCATATATACGGTAAAGCATATGCCACAATGAACTGGAAAATAAATTACCAATAATATCTCAGCTGAATCAGCTCCCTCCCAAAACATCCATGTTTTTTTACAAATTCATAGTTAATGTATCACACTCTGGGTAAGTGACTTGCAACATTTCTTGTGCCGCTAAATCATAGACATTGGGCTTATTAGGTGTTGAGTAAGTTCATATGAAGAAACCTAAGAGCCCTTGTTTTCTCTACGAAGTTCTAAAAAATGGGCAACATCCTTTAATTCTTGAATCAGTTAAACTCCAACAAATGTTCTCTGTATACCCATCGCATAAGTAACAAAACATAATCGAACAAACGACCAGATGCAGTATCTGTGGAGATTGGCAGTTAAACATAAGATATAAGTTTTACAAATGCATTATGTTAATGGCATTTGCCTACAAAAACATCAGCTTCTATAAATAAAAAAGTGAATATGAACGAGAAGTGTATCTCACGTGTAATTTAAGTACCTTTCCACTTTTTCTCCTTTTGCAACATCTGAAAGTGAAACAAAGGACGGACTGTAAGCAATTGCGTCAAAAAATTCCTGAGTGTGATCAGTAACTGTAGTTCGCTTGAAAGTTTTTGCTTCTTGATTGTAACAACCAACAAGCCGTCTGCTATCCAATCATTATCAAGGTGCCATTCCTTCATCAAGATCCCAATGGGTGATCTCGGAAGATGGAGACGAGCAAATTGAGGGTCAGAAATTATAGAAAGCCACTCTTTGCAAACGCACTTGCAGTTCAAGACGATCTTGACGCAGACTATCCTTGAGAGAATGTCCACCACCAAACCCTTGGGAAGATATTGAAATTTGATGCCCATCACTGCTCTGTTTGTATTTTGTTTCCTAGGATTCTGATTAGGGTTTCCTTGATTTCCTCTCAGCATTGTGCCTTTCAAGTTCCAGAGAGAGAGGAAATAACCAGATCAAGGATTCAAAATTGAAGGGGCTTTCCCTGCTGCACAATGTGAAGTACACAACAAGAATACACGATGATCGGTTTCTTAGTCAAAATTCCAAACAAATTTTGAATAAAAATTCTTATAACGTCTAAACTATGAAGGTTTGGCATATAATCGTTGTTGGAAGCTAACCAGCTCCTGGAGTCGGGGAGTCGAAGGCAGCAAGATACTCCCGAGCAAAAGGATGTCATCTGCATCGAAGAAGAAGAAAGAAAATGAAGGGTTCTAGTCTCCAACGGCTAGTTTTGTTTTTAAATGTTTGTGTAAGTGTGTGAGTGACAAGTGTACACTCCAGATTAAATCATTTAACCCCAAAATGAAGGGTTAGGATGTAATCTGGAGTAGTAAGGCTTAATGGTTGTTAAAGCCTCTTGTCAATCACCTTTTGTAGAAGTATGGGTGATGGAAATGCACCATACTCTTGTGTAAAAATCACTCTACTTATTCAATTAAGTCTGCTGCATTATTTGCATAGCAGAAACCAATCTCCAAGTTCCTTTCTTTTTCAATTTCTCTACTATCCTACCCAAGAAACCGATTCAAACACTCAATCAAAAACATAAACCAAACAAACTTTATCATGGCCTCAGAGCTTTGTTATTGATCTTACAACTTTCGGGGCGTAATCTGTGCAAGATAAGATCTTTGGGAGCACCAACGTAGTGTCTTCTATAACAATAATCAACAAACAATTCTGGAAATGAAAGGATCCAGCAGTAGCAGTGAGCTAAAAGCTCCAGTCTTTGATGGGGAGAATTATGATTTTTGGAGAATAAGAATGACAACCATTTTCAAATCCTATGATCTATGGGATATGGTTCAACATGGGTATGAACTACCTGAGATGGAGATCGATGCTCTAGAGGAGGATCTCACAGAAACACAACTCAAAACACTGAAGCAGAATCGGATGGAGGATGCTAGAGCACTTGGAATCATTCAAGGTGCTGTCTCAGACACCATTTTTCCGAGGATAGCAAATGAAGAGACTGCAAAGGGAGCTTGGGAAGTTTTACAGCAAGAATACAGAGGAGACACCAAAGTTAGAAAGGTAAAACTTCAGTCCCTTAGAAGAGATTTTGAGTATACAAGAATGAGGGAAAATGAGCTGTTAAAAGACTACTTCACTAGGCTGTTTGATGTTGTAAACAAGATGAAAACATATGGTGAGGAACTGCCTAATGAAAGAATTGTCCAAAAACTGTTGATTAGTTTGACTAAACCCTATGATTCAATAGTGAGTGTTATAGAAGAAACCAAAGACACTGAAACTCTCAGTGTACAAGAGGTGATGGCATCCTTAAGAGCTTTTGATCAAAGGCTCGAGAGGCATGCTGACTCTGCACCTGAGAAAGCCTTTCAAACACTCAATGTTGGATCTAGTAGTCAAGCCAGTGCAAGCAATCAGAAACCACAGTGGAAGGGCAAAAGCAAGAAATGGGAAGGAAAAGGGTATCACAACTCAAGACCTAACCAAGGCAGCAACACCAATGTAGGTCCAAGAACCAAGCAGCAATGTAAGCACTGTGATAAATTCCACCTTGGAGAGTGTTGGTTCAAGGACAAGCCTAGATGCCACAAATGCAACAGGTTTGGGCACATTATGAAGGACTGCAGATCAAAGAATGTGCAACAAGTAAACTGTGCAAATCAAGTGGAAGAAGAAGCAAATGTGTTCTGTGCTTTCAATGCAAAAATGGAGAGAAACAATGAAGTGTGGTACATTGACAGTGGCTGCAGCAACCACATGACTGCACATGAGTCTTTACTTATTGACATCGACACAAACTTCACTGGAAAAGTGAAAATGGGTGATGGAAACATTGTCAAAGCCACTGGAAGAGGAACTCTGGTTATCAACACCAAGAAAGGAAGAAGATGTATAAGGGAGGTGATGCTAGTGCCTGGATTGGATGAGAATCTACTTAGTGTGGGTCAAATGATGGAGCATGGCTATTTCCTACTCTTTGGGGGAACTGTGGTTGAGATCTATGATGACAGATCCCTATCAAACTTGGTGACCAAAGTGGAAGTGAAAAACAGAAGCTTTCCACTTGTACTGAAGTACTTAGAAGAAATGGCAAAGAAAGCAAGTGTGACAAGTTCTATGAAACTATGGCACAAGAGACTTGGTCATTTAAACATGACAAGCTTACAAAATCTGCAAAAGGATGAAATGGTGCAAGGTATACCAAAAATGGATCAATGCAATGAAATCTGTGAAGGGTGTGTGTTTGGCAAGCATCACAGAGATTCATTTGAAGCTGGAAAGGCTTGGAGGGCAACAAAGCCACTCGAATTGATTCACTCAGATGTGTGTGGACCAATGAGAACAACAACAATCAGTGGAAACAGGTATTTCCTAACCTTCATTGATGATTATTCACGGATGTGTTGGGTGTATTTCATGAGGTTCAAGTCTGAGGTATTCACAATATTCAAGAAGTTTAAGGCAATGGTGGAATTGCAAAGTGGATACCAAATCAAAAGACTAAGAAGTGATAGGGGTGGTGAGTACACCTCACATGAGTTCAATGTATTCTGTGAAGATGTAGGGTTGGAGAAGCAACTCACTGTGGCATATTCACCACAACAGAATGGGATTGCAGAAAGGAAGAATAGGACAATAGTCGAGATGGCTAAGTCTATGATGCATGAGAAGAACATGCCTTATAAATTTTGGGGTGAAGCTGTGAACACCTCAGTGTATCTATTGAATAGGTGTCCTACTAAGGCATTGGAGAAGAAGACTCCATTTGAAGTGTTCAGTGGAAGGAAGCCTTCTGTGAAGCATCTGAGAGTGTTTGGCTCAGTATGCTACAATCTCATCCCTCATCAACTAAGGCACAAGTTGGAGAAATCAAGTAACAAGGGTGTTTTTGTAGGCTATGGTACCAGTGAGAAAGGATACAGAGTTTATAATGTATTGACTCAAAAGATAATCCTATCAAGGGATGTTATCTTTGATGAAGACTCAATGTGGAACTGGGATACAATGGTAGAGGAAAAGGACAGTGTCTCTCTACAAATTGACCTAAACAAAAGGCAAACAAGGGAGCCTATAGAGACCTCAGTTCAAGAAGAAGTCACAGATAATGGTGACATACAAGGGACCCCACAGCAAGCTACTATGAGTCCACAATCAAGTCAATCACAGACAACAACTCCTAGTTCAACTCCAGTAAGATTGAGAAATCTGGATGAGATTTATGCTACATGTAATTACTGTGTAGTAGAACCAGAAACGTATGAAGAAGCTGAGAAAGACAAAGCTTGGAAGAAAGCAATGAAGGAAGAGCTTGAAATGATAGAAAAGAATGACACTTGGGAACTTGTAAATCGACCAAGTGAGAAGCCTGTGATTGGTGTAAAATGGGTGTACAAAGTGAAGCTAAATCTAGATGGTTCTGTGCAAAAGAACAAGGCCAGGTTAGTGGCCAAAGGTTACTCACAGAAACCTGGTGTAGACTTCAATGAAACCTTTGCTCCAGTAGCAAGGTTAGACACCATAAGGACCTTGATAGCACTAGCAGCCAAGAAGGGTTGGAAGCTGCATCAATTGGATGTTAAATCTGCATTTCTAAATGGAGTGCTAGAGGAGGAAGTGTTTGTGGAACAACCTCAAGGGTTCACAAATCAAGAGTTTCCAGAAAAAGTGTACAAGTTAAGGAAGGCTCTTTATGGCCTAAAACAAGCTCCAAGAGCTTGGTACAGTGAGATTGATTCATATTTCATTGAGAAAGGATTTCAGAAAAGTCCTAGTGAAGCTACACTCTACACCAAGACAGAAAGCAACAACAAGACACTCATTGTCTCAATCTATGTGGATGATGTTGTCTACACTGGAAATGATGCTGCAATGATGGAAGAGTTCAAGGAAGAAATGATGAAGAGGTACGAGATGACTGACCTAGGCCTCTTGCATCATTTTCTTGGCATTGGGGTAATTCAAAAAGCAAGTAGCATCTTTATTCATCAAAAGAAGTATGCTGAAACTTTGCTTGAAAAGTTTGGTTTGAAGGGTTGCAAACCAGTTTCTACACCCTTAATTGCAAATGAGAAGCTCAAGAAGGAGGATGGAAGTGAACCTGCAGATGCTAGTCTCTATAAAAGCATTGTTGGCAGTCTATTGTATCTAACTGCAACAAGGCCAGATCTGATGTTCTCAGCAAGCCTACTTTCTAGGTTTATGCAGAATCCTAGCAAGATACATATGGGCACAGCTAAGAGAGTACTAAGATATGTACAAGGAACTCTTGATTATGGGATCAAATATGAGATGGGAAAGTCATCTATTCTAATTGGATTCTGTGATAGTGACTGGGGTGGCAGTGAGGATGATAGTAGAAGCACATCGGGCTATGCTTTCACTTTCGGATCAAGGGTTTTTTCATGGGCCTCTGTGAAGCAACAAAGTGTTGCACTGTCCACAGCCGAGGCAGAGTATGTGAGTGCATCAGAAGCTACATCTCAAGCTATTTGGCTAAGGTTCATACTTAAAGATTTTGGCGAATTGCAAGTTGAAGCCACACCACTTCTGTGTGACAACACCTCTGCAATTGCCATGACTAAAAACCCAGTATTTCATCAGAGAACAAAACACATCAAGAGAAGATATCATTTCATCAGAGAAGCATTGCAAGACAACACAATCAAGCTAATCTATTGCAGCACAGAAGATCAGATCGCAGACATATTCACAAAAGCACTACCGAATGAGAGATTCAATTACCTGAGGGGTTTGCTCGGATTGACTCCCAGAAGCAGTTTAGAAGGGAGTGTTGGAAGCTAACCAGCTCCTGGAGTCGGGGAGTCGAAGGCAGCAAGATACTCCCGAGCAAAAGGATGTCATCTGCATCGAAGAAGAAGAAAGAAAATGAAGGGTTCTAGTCTCCAACGGCTAGTTTTGTTTTTAAATGTTTGTGTAAGTGTGTGAGTGACAAGTGTACACTCCAGATTAAATCATTTAACCCCAAAATGAAGGGTTAGGATGTAATCTGGAGTAGTAAGGCTTAATGGTTGTTAAAGCCTCTTGTCAATCACCTTTTGTAGAAGTATGGGTGATGGAAATGCACCATACTCTTGTGTAAAAATCACTCTACTTATTCAATTAAGTCTGCTGCATTATTTGCATAGCAGAAACCAATCTCCAAGTTCCTTTCTTTTTCAATTTCTCTACTATCCTACCCAAGAAACCGATTCAAACACTCAATCAAAAACATAAACCAAACAAACTTTATCAATCGTTCGATAAATAAACAACCAAAATAGAAAAGCAAATGAATTTTATGCATCAGAAAGACGATAGGTAGGGATTGGTCACCAGCGATTTCGATATGGCTTCGATCTTGAGTCTGGTAGCTTTGTGCTTCTCGAGAGAGAGAGAGAGAGACAGTGAGGAGAGAGAAAGGACGTACAGAAACACGCAGGTAACGTGGTGGTGAGTCGGAGAAGCAGCTGAGGTTTTGGCCCAGGGAATGACTTCTAGAACTATTTATAGGCTTGCTAAATTTTGGGTTGTTTCATCCAATTATTAATTGAGCGAAGGCCTAGAAAACGATCATCATGTCGCTGTTGTCTTGCAATGATCATCTACTTGTATTTCTTTTTATTTATATGTGATATGTTTTTAATTCGATTGTCGATAAAAGTAATTTAAATCACATTATTATTAGATTATTATAAGGTTAAGTTCATCCTCATCCTTCAGCGTAAAAAATATAATTAGCTAAAAAAAATTCACATACCCATCACATATACCAACACAGCACCAAGCGGAATAAAGGAAATCACATATGCTATGGGTGCTAAGTAAGTTAATGCTAAAATGAGATTTCCCAATAATAACTGAAATTCACTGCACTAAAAATTAAGAGGCAAAAGCAAAATCACTCTCTGGCAACATAAATAAAATACGAGGTATTTATCGGTTTGCCCCTTGAACTTGTATAAAGCTGTCAATTTCTTCCACAAACTTTAATTGCTGATTATCCTCCTAAACATTTATAATTGGTGAATTTCCCCTTAACTTTAATTTTAGCCAATTATCCCTAAAATTTTATAAATAGCCAATTTCCCTAGCGTGAGATTTTAAAATTTTCATCCATCCACTTTTTCATTCTTTTTGTCCCATACAGTTGTCATGTGTTGTCTAAGTGATCAAAATTGATGGAAAATTGGGTGAAATTTTTTAAAATCTAGCGTCATAGGGAGAATTGGCTATTTATAAAAGTCCAGAGAGTAATCGGCTAAAACTAAAGTTCAAAAGAGAAATTGACTAATTAAAAAAAATTCATGTGAAAAATTAATAGCTTTATACAAGTTCAAAGGGCAAATCAATATACATGCCATAAAATAAAGCAAATCAAGCTCGATTGAAGTAATCCTAAAAAAACGCTACGTGAAAACTACTTAAGAAGACGTTCATGAAATGTTTTTATAAATCCCAATGGAGGCAAGGCAGCTTCAGTCTTTGATGAGGAACAAAATGAAAGAACTGCTTTTGCATCGCGATAGTCTTGTGACAAAGCATTGTTGCTCCAGTTCATATACGGTTTGCTTTCCTCTTCTCACTCACTTTGTGTTGCAAATCTCTATTTTTGCTCATGCTAGCCTTCGGCAACTATGCGCTTTGTGGTACATGTTCATCTTTGCTAGATGTAGTAGATTCTAGGGTTCTTTAGAAAATGGCCTTTGAAACTCCTATTTTCCAAACAAAAATCCACCTAATATTAAACATCCAAATAAAACCCAAATTTCAAATAGAGTACCATGTAGACAAATATGTAACAAATTATTATCACATATTTACAACTTATGCCACAAAATTATGTCAATAAATATTTTTACTCACCCTAATTATGATTAGTGTTGTAGGCCTATTTGATTGAACGATCTAGGGTTTAGAGAGAGAGGGGGGGGCCGACTATGGTTAGAGAGAAAAGAGAGATTGATTTAATTGTGAGGTGTGTTTGATTCACCCCATTGTGCCTTTATTTATAGTAGTAGGATAGGTAAAAACCTTTCCCTTTGGGATTACAACATTTAATAGGTAATCTACTCCTAATAGGAATATAAGATACATTCTCATCTCTACTAGGATTTACACAATCACATTCATATTCTAAATATGACTGCAACACTCCCCCTTGAGTGTGTAAATACTCAACAAACCATCGCATCAGATCTTCAACAGATAAGGTAGAATAGTTGATAAAGTCATCGGCACAACAGATGATCGCGAGTCTCAAATTTAAGTGAAGTATACATTTGTAGTAAAACTCACAAAAACCTCGCTATGGTAAAACCCAAGGCATGGGGAAAACTCATAAACTAAGGAGAAAAGTGAGCAGTATGCATAATGTCTTTAAACAAACGTCAAACAGGACGAAGGTAGTGAACTTAACAAAGTTTGATCATCCCAGGATGGGTGCCTCATTAAAACCTCGTTAGGTAGCAAAAACCAGTGGGAAAAACGCTCATAATCGTAGGAAAAAGAGTACATTAAAATCATGTGAGTATACTTCTAGATACTCCCCCTGAGTTAGACATAACTTCTAAATAAAAGAACTACAAGCGATTCAACTCAGATAATTTACGCATACCGATTCCTTGGACGAGCTTCTGAAAAGTATACTTGGGCAATGACTTGGTGAAGAGATCGACCAAGTTGTCTAGGGAACGGATTTCCTTGACTTCAATGTTCTGATAATGCTGCTACTGGTGTGAGTAAAAGAACTTTGGCGCTATGTGCTTGGTGTTGTCTCCCTTGATGTATCCCTTCTTCAACTGCTCGATACATGCTGCATTGTCTTCAAAGATCATCGTAGGAAGGTCAACGACTGATGTAAGACCACTAGTGCTTCGAAAATGTCCCATAACTTATCTCAGCCAAAAGCACTCACGCGATGCTTCATACAGGGCGAGAATCTCAGCATGGTTCGACGAAGTTGCAACTAGTGTTCGCTTGGTAGACCTCTAAGATATAGTAGTGTCTCAAACGGTAAAGATATAGTCCATTTGAGAACGTGCTCTATGTGGGTCAGACAAATATCCAACATCTGCATAACCAACAAGGCGAGAATCAATTCGAGGACCATAGAGGGCGGCAACACTCGAAGATTCGTGGGTATAAAACAACCCAAAATTCGTAGTACCCTTGAGGTGGCGGAAAATGTCTTCAACACCATTCTAGTGCCTACTTGTGGGCGCATTGCTATATCTTGCCAAAAGATTCATAGCGAATGAGATGTCGGGTCTAGTGCACTGAGCGAAGTACAATAAAGCCCCAATTGCACTTAGGTAAGGAACTTCGGGTTCCAAAATCTCTTTCTCATCCTCCTTTGGATGGAAATGATCTCGTTTAGCATCTAGAGTTCGAATGACCATGGGTGTACTCAAAGGTTTCGCTTTATCCTCATTAAAATGACGCAACACATTTTGGGTGTAGTTCGATTGATGTACTAGGATTCCATCCGAACAATGGTCGATCTCCAGGCCGAGATAGTATCAAGTTTTACCAAGATGTTTCATCTCAAATTCCGATTTCAAGTGTGCAGCAATTTCCTCAAGCTCTACGAGAGTCCCGATGAGGTTCATGTCATCAACATAAACTGCAACGATTGCAAATCCAAAATGTGACTTCTTTATGAACACGCATGGGCATAATTCATTGTTCACATAACCCTGACTTGTCAAATATTCACTCAGAAGGTTATACCACATCTGTCCGGATTGTTTCAATCCGTAGAGTAACCTCCTCAACCTAATTGAGAGAGTGTTTCGTGGTCTAGAACCATTTGAACCAGTCAATGGAAGTCCTTCTGGAACTTTCATGTAAATTTCTGTATCTAGATCCCTATAGAGATACGCAGTTACCACCTCCATAAGATGCATATTCAGTTTTTTGGAAACTACCAAACTGATTAGGTAACGGAACGTTATAACGTCCATTACAAGGAAATACGTCTCCTCGTAAACAATCTCAGGGCGCTGAGAGAAGCCTTGCACTACGAGGCGTGCTTTGAATTGCACCATTTCATTATTCTCATTACGCTTCCTCGCGAAAACCCACTTGTAGCCAACAGGCTTCACGCGTGGTGGCGTAGGAATGATAGGTCCAAATACCTTACGTTTTGCAAGCGAATCGAGTTCAACATGGATTGCTTGTTTCCAGTTTGACCAATCAGTTCTACGTTGGCATTCATCGATGAAACGTGGTTCAATGTCATCACTAAGCATGATGCCAGTAGCTACTGAGTACGCGAATGTGTCGTTGACGATTATCTCATTCATATTCCAAACCTCATCCACTATTGCGTAGTGGACCGAAATCTTGCGATTCTTAGGAGGCCAGCATGTTTCGTCTAAAGCATCACCGTAATCTAGAATAACCTCATGCATTGGAACGGATGAGTGAGCGATGTTTGGATTCAAACTAGGGTCCTTAGTTGGTGCCATTTTCCTCTTCCGGGGTTGTGAATCCTTTGAACCAAGGGGTCTACCACGCTTCAAGGTCGGAGCAGATGATTGGCTAGCCGCCAATGTACATTGCCACGTGGAAGGTACGGCCTCCCCACCTTTGGGGACGGTCAGGCCTTCCCAGACGGGTTGTTGACGTACACGAGGTACATTTATCCTTGCATGTGTGTTTGCAGTGGGTATATGTGATCTTGTCAACTTTGCTAGATCATTATAAGCATCCGGCATGCTTTGAGCAATGCTCTAAAGATCTATAATTCGTCGCACCTTAGTTTCAGACTAGGCAGTGTGAGGATCTAAACGAGACATAGTGGGAGCATACCACGACAGTTCGCGGCGTTCTACGGGAACGTTAGCATGCTTATCTCCCCTAATGACAGGAAGACTGTCTCATCAAAGTGACTTGGAATCCTCAAGGGTGAAACGACTTATATTTCAACAACCTCTTGTATAGGAATTGAACGTGACAATAAAGTCCGGAGTGGATCCAATTCCCTCTTGTATAAATGAAAGGTTGAGGGGTCGTTTGACTTTTTTGCAAGATTGCATTAATTTTTTAGTTGGCAAAGAAGCCTAGGGTTGAAGACCTTGTACTCCACGTCTCATTATGTGACTAGTTTGATTTGCCTCGCTGCATATTTCAGTGCTATTCTTTGAAGAGTCTGTTAATCCAACGTACAAACTGGCGCTGGAGATCGAAGGTTAGTGGCATACGCCTTTCCTTTATGCCAATTCTCTCTCTTAACAAGGGGGTGCTATATACAACTGATTTATTTCTACGGAGAGGCTACTGCACCATAGAACTGGATTATTTCTACGGAGAAGCTACTGCGCCATAGAACGGATGAATTACAAAGACACAAACAAGAGGAACATTTAAAAAAATGATGAAATTACGAGAAGATTGTACTAAACAAGTAACCAAAAAGCCCCCTTAGCAAAACTTACTTAAAAAGGATAAGGTTAGACGTCCACAAAATGTTTCCTAAAACAAGTTTTCACTTGCAGTCTGGATCTCAATGGAGGGAGGGCAGCTGCAGTCTTTGACGAGGAACAAAAGGAAAGAATTGATTCGGCATCGCGATAATCTTGTGACAAAACGTTGTTGGCACATTGAGAATCACCTCCCTCACACTGAAAGTAGTGTTAACACATTACGCATTCACCCCTCCAACAAGTGAATCACCTGGAAGGAAATCATATTGTTCAGCCATAAGGAGACAGCACCGAAATCAATTACATGGATTCAAAAAAACAAAAAACATATAAACAAACACATAAACTGTTGACAACTCACATAGGAATTTCGCTCGAACCACATATCAAAAGCATGCAATCTGTAGTCAAGTTCTCTGAGCTTCGATTTACCAATTAATGTGCTTCTTAGATTTCTTCCTGCCTCTTATCCTGCAAATCAAATATAGGTAAAGCATATGCCACAATGAATTGGAAAAAACCAATTATCAATGATTTCTCAACTAAATCCGCTCCCTCCCAAAACATCCATGTATTATACAAATCCATAGTTAATAACAAGCTAGTTAACTCTAAATGCATCGAGAAGGCATCACTTTGATAGCCGAAGGATTGCATTCTGAGTAAACGACGTGCAACTTTCCTTGTACCACTAAATCAGAGACATTGAACTTACTACCGTTCCTTCCAAAAAAAAAACAGAAAAGAGAGAGAGAGAGAGAGAGAGAGACATTGAACATGTTAGGTGTTGAGTCGGTTCATATGAAGGAACTTAAGAGCATTTGCTTTCACTATTCTGAAAATCTCCGCCTAGGCACTGTTTTAAAAATCTCCGGTTAGGCACTAGACGACTGACCACTATCCCGACTAATCCCTACGCAATTGAAAATCAAGAAATGACGCCTAGACTGGCTTAGGCGCCCACCTAGGCACCCGCCTAAGTCGCGACTCTCACTTATATAGAAACTAGATAACTTTCATTTTACATTTTATTTTTCAATAAAATGTAAGAGATTTGTTGAATACTTGAATAAACGCTCATTATATACTTGTTCTCATGTTTTCAATATGTTTTAATACTTTATAATTTATGTCATTTTATTTCACAATTTATGTATCCTAATATAATTGTGTATTTTTTAAGTATAAATAGAGACTTATTTATATGATATATAATAAGTTTACTTTAATCCGCCTAGTTCGCCTAGGCCTCTCCTAGCCGCGTAAGCGCTAGGCCACGGCCCATCACCTAATTAGCGCCTAACGTTTTTTAGAACCTTTGTTTTGTCGATGAAGTTCTAATAAGGAACAACATGCTTTAATTCTTGAATCAGACTTCAACAAGTGTTTTGAGTATTACAATAGCAACGAGGGGCAATTCAATTACCGAAACTCAAAACCAAAGGCTCGGTAATGTTCTGCAGTTCAGCGAACAAACACACGTAAATGCAATACTGATAAGCTGAACTCTTATCTAAACAAAGAAATTTGTTACCACTTGTTTTTTATGTAAAAGAAACCCATCACTTACGTAACAAAACATAATCGAACAAACGTTCACATGCAGTAACTGTGGAGATTGACAGTTAAGATACGATATTATTTTGACAAATGCAATAAATTAAAGGCATTTGACTACAAGAAAAAAAAATCAGCTTACATAAATAAAAAGTGGATATATAAACAACAGGTGAGAGGTGTAATTTAAGTACCTTTCCACTTCTTCTCCTTTTGCAACATCGTACAGTGAAACAAAGGATGGACATGCAATTGCATGAAAAAATTCTTGGGTGTGGTCAGTAACTGTAGTTCGCCTGAAAGTTTTTGCTTCTTGATTGTAAGTTGTAACAACCAACAAGCCGGCTGCCACTACGGTTGTTTTGTTCTTCCACGTATGCAATTAGGATTTCTCCATTACTCAAAAACAGCATTGGCATGTACCCGAAACATAGTGGGGACAAGTTTTCGATGACAAGAATTTTAGTCCAGGACTGTTGAACCCCATAATCCTTCATAACCCAGAACTCTAATTTCGTTGACAGTTTATCATGCACACATAGAAGGAGACAACCTCCTAACTGTCCCAAGTGTAAATAGTCTGAATACCACTTAAACATTTCTTCCAACAGCCCAGGTGAGGGTGTGGGCGGGGGTAGCAATCAAAATTGTTCTCTTTCAAAATTGAAAGAATGTATAGAAAACTCTGACAAGTCATATGGTGCCCAATGTTGAGCTCCGTGCAGATAACTGTCAAATGGTAGCTGAATTGCTTTGTTTGTAGATCTCGTAAGTATAGTTTGAGGAACAGTTCCAATGCTTGTCCAAACTCCTGTGCCAAGGGTGTATATCTCAGCCTCACGCTCACCATAGAATTCGTTGTTAGATGAGGTCGTTTGCAACACCTTGTACTCATTGGTCCCAATGCTATAACCAAGTGCAATAAAACCGCAGCGACGCCTACCGTTATTATCAGGTGGAATTGTGATGCACTCACCCAACATAGGGTTGCACACATACAGGCCATCAGTTTCCGGTCCATACAAACAAAGTAAACCATTACACGAGTTTATCAACACGAACTGAAAATTGGGCAGATTATTTTTGGCAGTGAAAGGCGTTTTTTCAACGCCAAAATCAGAACCAGCAGCACCTTCTACTATCTGGGCGAAATCAAGTTCTATCACTGTCGAATAAGAATGCAAAACGTCCATCAAGATCCCAATGGGTGATCTCCGAAGATGGAGACGAGCAAATCGAGGGTCAGAAATTATAGAAAGCCACTCTTTGCAAACGCACTTGCAGTTCAAGACGGTCCTGACGCACAATATCCTTGAGAGAATATCCACCACCAAAACCTTCGGAAGATAGTGGAATTTGCAAGGATCATTGGATTTCCATTCTTCTTTTTCTTTCTCTTTTTTTTTTTTTTTTTTGCTGCTCGTCACTTCTTTGTTTGTATCTCGTTTCTCCATATTCTTAGGGTTTCCTTGATTTCCTCTCGGCGGCATTGTGCCTGTAAATTTTATGCTCCAGAGAGAAGGGGAAATAAATAGATTAAAACCGAAGGGGATTCTGTTGCGTATTCACAAAAGAAAACACGGTAGTTGGTGAGTTTAGGGTTTATATATCAAATCACAATAAAATAAAAATTAGACTTTCTTTTTTTTTTATTCGAAATTACAAATCACACATTTTTTAGATCGATACCGAGAGTGGTTAAACGATTTTTTTTTTCGGAAAAAAAACTAAATAATTTTTTTTGTTGTTGTCAAATGAGTTAAATAGTTAGTTGCTTCGGGAAAGAATAATATTTGACAACTCAAATGATAAGTAGGAGTTCTTATTCAAATTGTCCGTTACCGATTTGTCTTCTCCTTCCTTTCTTTTTTTTTCTTTTTTTTTTTTTTTTTTTTTTTGTTGTTGTTGTTGCAGCAATTGCTTCAGTTTCTGAGAAAGTTATTCAAACAGCCGGAGAAGGGACTGGAATAGAAAAGCAAAAGAAGGAACATGAGCATACGCAGAGAGAAGGGAACAGAAAAATACCTTCCTCCAGCAACAAAGTCGAGCATACAATTGGAAGGTGGTGGTGTGTACACCTGAGCCGTAGCTCTACACACCTTCCTATAAAGCCTCAAAATGCGGGTGGAGACATGGTTACAGATCCAAGATTTGTGAGAACAATGGAGGATGGAAGTAGACTTAGAAAATGGATGGATTAGAGTCCTGGAGGTCGAAAAAATGGAGGGAGAAGAAGAAAAATGAAGGTTGGAATTGGGACTTTTCAATCGAGGCCAATGAATAGTTAGATAGGAGGCAATAGGGGATCGATTACATAGAAAAACGGGTCAGAAAACATGGAGAAAACCAGGCATACAGAGGTGGGAAGAAAGGCAAAAGAAGACGAAAAAGGGATACCACCGACTCTGACCACTGCTAGGGCCGGCGACTGAGCAAGCTGACGGAATTGGGAGCACTCACACACCAGTGAAAAAGCCTCTCACTCAGAAGGAAGGTCTCTCACGCAGAGAAAAAAAAAAGTATGTTTGGAAGGTTTTGGGTCGCAAGAAATCTCTAATGGTTGCTTTATTTTTCTCATGTCTTGCTTCCAAACCATATGGCCAATCATGTCTTGTTTCCCTTGCTCAAAACATACAATATCTCAAATTAATAAAGCATCTACAAATTTCTCCACTGCTAATAGCATAGCCCAGTGGCAGAGAATAAAGTTTGCTAACCTTAAAAATATGGTGGGCTTGGTCCTCGAAGTGTACAAAATTTTATCATTGCCTCATTGGCTAAATTAGGATGAAAACTTAACGCAAAATTGAGTATAATTAAGTCTAGAATTTCTACAGTCGACTCTACTTAGTAGAATAAGGCTTTATTATTATTGTAAATAACTAGGAGTACAATGAGTTATTAGGAAATATCTCCATAATAAAAATATCCTAAAAGTAAATGCTAAGAGCATTTCCAAAGAAGATGTCAAAATGTCCAAATCAGTAATAACAGTAAAAAAAACAGCTTCAATGTTTTCCAACCGAAAAACCAAAGCTGATGTCGCATGACATGAAATACCAACTCTCCCTTGCTGTCAAATAGTTTTTTATTAATTTTTTTTTTATTAGATTTGCAACTCTCCTCTCTCACTCAAACCTGAGAAGTGCCTGGTACATATCAACTCCCAAAGCCGCTCATCCTCCGTCGTTTTGTGCCACTGCTTGCTCACGCACAACGCCATCCCAATCGTCCGCGCGTCCATGTGCTTGAATACCTCGAAGATCATATTGTCGTCCAAATTCGAAAACCCCGCCCCTTTCAGCTCATCCTAGTCAACGCAGTCAACCACCATCTCCTCCTCCTCTTCCTCCACCTTAATCCTCTTCATCTTCACATCCGCCGAACTCGCCGTTGCCATCAAATCGTCCTCCGATGATGCTCTCTTCATCGAACGATTACAACCCGCCAGTCCGAATCTTCCTATCGATCGCTTACAATCAGAGGATTTAAAGTAATATTGGGAAGATTTAGTGGGTAATCGGAAAACCCAGAACCCAAATTGTACGAGCTGTGGGGGTGTGTGAAAAAAAAGGCAGGCAGATTCTTTGCCCTCCCACTTCCCATGCCCTCCTGTTTATGTGGTCACGGTTAAGTCACGTCAACATTTTATATTACTATTCCTTTTTATCTTATTATCTTTATAAAAAAATAATATAAAACGTTGACGTGACTTAACCGTGACCACACAAAACAGGAGGGCACGGGAAGTGGGAAGGCAGAGAATTTGCCTCCAAAAAGAAGGGGGTGGGAAATGCCAGTCCGAATCTCCCACTTCTGTTTACTCTACTTTTTCTTATCTTTTACCCGCCTAATCTCTTTTTAATAAAATAAAAAGAAAATAAAATAATGTAATAAAATATTATTTAATTTGGAGAGCAAAATCTTAAAAAATGTAAAAATACCACATAGGCTGTCAAATTCAAATTTTATGTTTAAAATTTGATATCACCTTTGGGGATGCTCAAAGTCTACAAATTTTATGGTCTGGAAAGGTATATCCTAAAATAAAATGTCGTATTCAAGAGGAAGTCGCAAGCACAGTAACTGCAATTCAACATCGTTAATGGAATGCACAATTTTCCTAGAGAATTAAGTACTAGTTTGGTACTGATGTGGTTTTATAAAAAATGGGTATAAAAAAAAACTGAGCTCAAAAAGATGTTTGGTAAACACTTTAGTTTCACAGTTTGTGTTAGAAAAAATGAAAACGTGAAGTAGCAAAAATGAGCTTATTCTCACAGTATAGCAGAAATAATTTTTTTTTTTTTCAAAGTACACCAATAACAAACCAGCCATAAGTCTACTGTTGAAGACATCATTCACCTCTAAGAGTAATTTTTAGCAAGTTTCATTCAATTCAAACATTTTCTGGGAAGACGGCAGATCTAGTGGCTGATCTTGGACATTAATATAATCATAACTACATACTACACCAAGAAATGTAGCAGAGCTAATAACTATGAAGGTGATGGCTTTTAAGGGTCTTTGCTTAAAGTTTTCAGTCGAGTTGAGTGTCATTTTTCACTGATTCTCCCGCTACTTTTATAGAGTTCTTGTCGTAGGGGTTGTTTGAGAGTGAGGTGCTTAAAAAAAAGCACCCATGAAAAAAAGCTGTGAGGGTTTTAGGTGTTTGGTAAACTGAAAAAAAAAAGCTTATTTTGGAAGCTGCTGTGAGAATAAGCTGAAATCAAAGGAAAAAGCTGAAGCTGCTATTTGCAGCTTTGGAAAACTGGCTTTTTTTCAAAGCACATGAAGCTCCATTGCTCCTTTAATGAAAAGACCCACTATCAGATTGCTTTTTTTTCCAAAAGCACTTTTACAAAAAAGTTTAGTAAACACTCTGCTGATTTATTTTACAGCCGCTTATTCTCACAGCACAGCCGCTTATTCTCACAGCAGCTTTTTTTCAAAGCACAACATTACCCTTTTTTTTTATAGCTTGAGCCCTTTCTCTGTCAAGTGGTTGATGTGACTATACTCAGCAAGGGGTGAGTTCACACCTGATCCTTCCTTATTTACGAGTTTTTACCATCAAAAAGCACTTTCCTCCTGCAAAAATCTCCCTAGCCTGATCATCCTAGGCTTGCCGCCCAATAGCTGCCACGTCATAATATTTAAAAACATTTGGCCCGCAGCTTTCCAAAATCAAATACCCAATAAGGGTTTAATGGTCTTGGAGATGTCTGGGCCTAATTAAATCAAGGCCGAATAATTATCAGTCCAAATAGGGTTAGTTATAGTTCAATTCAGGGTTTTGATTGTTTTAAATTAGACTTAAATGTCAAAATGGTCCATGTGTTAGTCAATTAAGGACATTTCATTTAATCTCTTTTTAAAAATTCATAAGAAAAATAATTACCCTTTCTCTTTACAGAAAAATGCAAATCAATGATTACACATATAAGAAATAAAACTTCCAATCTAAAAAATGATTTAAGGTTGTGACATAGAAAAAAGAGGGGGTAATGTTAGGGAGGAAGTCGGAGAGTTGGGAGAAGAATCATTTTTCTTTTAATTTTTAATTTATTTCATTTAAAATGTTTTAAATCAAATAAATTATAATTTTTTTTACAGAAATTAGATGAAAATGTCTTTAATTGGATAACGGAGATAAAAACATGGATCAAATTGGCCAAATTGAAAGCACAAGGACTAAATTGACCCAATGAATAAAACATGGAGCATTTTAACATTTAAACCTTTAAATTACGAGGGTTTTTATAGTTATGCGAGATTTTGATTACTAAATTTATTTTCCAAACCTGAAAATTTGTTTGATAACTACTTTTAGTTTCACTTTTTAAAAATATAACTTCTTCGAGTTTTCAAAATTTAGCTTCAACTTTCATATTTTTGTTCTCACTATAAATAAAAACTGAAAGTGGTTATCAAATAAGTTTTCCGATGTCTAGACAAAAAAAACATATTGTCAATGTCACAAAAGTGATGACTTACAATTTCTTCGTGTATGGTCAAAATTTATGAAAAACCAATCAACAGGGCTTCAAAAAAGTTATTAAATGAATATCAGTTCTTGTCAAAGAAATAAGGTATAGCTAACAATTAGTTGTGCAAATATCAAACGTTTCACAAAACAAGTTATCACTTGCAGTCTGGTCTCAACGGAGGCAGGGCAGCTGCAGTCTTTGACGAGGGCAAAAGGAAAGAACTGCTTTAGAATCACGATAGCCTGGTGGCGATAGTATTTGTTGACACATTCGGAATCCACCCTCCCCGAAAACATAACCCTTCACGCTGAAAGCTTGTTGACACATCGCGCATTCAATCATAACAATAGTGAATTAGCTGAAAAGAAAACATATTGTTCAGCCGCAAGGAGACAGCAGCAAAACAATTGGATGGATTCAAAAGAAAAAATGACAGATGTACTATGGCAACTCACATAGGAATTTCGAATAAACCAATCAGCAAAAGCATGCTGTTCCAACTCAAATCCTGTGGACTGCCATTTACCGATGTGATTCTTATATTTCTTCTTGTCTCTTACCCTGCAAAAAATATAAAGTATAGGGTAAATTAGTATGAAGGAACCTAAGAGCACTTGCTTTGTTGACGAAGTTCTAATAATGAGCATTAATTCTTGAATCAGTCAAACTTCAAAAAGTGTTTTGAGTACTACTATAGCAACGAGAAGCAATTCAATCGACGAAGGTCAAACGCTCTGTCATGTTCTGCTGTTCAGCAAACACATACAAATGCAAAAACTGATAAGCAGAAGTCATATTTAGAAAAAGAAATCTGTTAACACATCGCTGAAGTAACAAAACCGAGTCGGACAAACTTTCACATGTAGTATCTGTGGAGATAGACAGATATAAATGTAAGTTGACAAATGCAATATATCAATAGTATTCTCCTACAAAAACATCAGCTTCCATAAATAAAAAAGGGAATATAAAAACAATAGAAGAGAAGCATATCTTAAGTGTAATTCAAGTACCTTTCAGCTTCTCCTTTTGCAACATCGTACAGTGAAACAAAGGATGGACTGTAAGCAATTACATGAAAAAAAAAAAAAAAAAAAATTGGGTGCGATTAGTAACTATAGTTCGCCTGAAAATTTTTGCTTCTAGATTGTAACAACCAACAAGCCGGCTGCCACTACAGTTGTTTTGCTCTTCCACGTATGCTATTAGGATTTCTCCATTACTCAAAAACATAATTGGCATGTACCCGAAACGTCTTGGGGACAAGTTCTCAATGACAAGAATTTGAGTCCATGACTGTTGGACCCCATATTCCTTCATAACCCAGAACTCTAATTTGGTAGACGGTTTACCATGCACACATAAAAGGAGACAACCTCCAAACTGTCCCAACTGTAAATAATCTGAATACCACTCATGCATTGCTTCCACGAGCCCAGGTGAGAGTGTAGGTGCGGGTAGTGATCGAAATTGTTCGCTTTCAAAATTGAAAGCATATATAGAAAACTCTGACAAGTCATACGGAGCCCAATGTTGAGCTCCGTGCAGAAAAGCATCAAACGGTAACTGAATTGCTTCGTCTCTATTTCTCTTAAGTATAGTTTGAGGAACACTTCCAATGCTTCTCCAAACTCCTGTGCCAAGGGTGTATATCTCAGCCTCACGCTCACCATAGAATTCGTTGTTAGATGAGGTTGTTTGCAAGACCTTGTACTCATTGGTCCCAATGTTATAAGTTATAACCAAGTGCGATAAAACCGCAGCGACGCCTACCATTATTGTTAGGTGGAATTGAGATCCACTCACCCAACACAGGGTTGCACACATACATACCATCAGTTTCCGGTCCATACAAACAAAGTAAACCATCACAAGAGTTTATCAACTCGAACTCGAAATTGGGCAGGCTATTTTTGGCAGTGAAAATCATTTTTTCAACCCCAAAATCAGAACCAGCAGCAGTCTCTACTATCTGGGCCAAATAAAGTTTTTTCACTGACGAATAAGATCGCCAAACCTTCATCAAGATCCCAATGGGTGATCTCGGAAGATGGAGACGAGCAAATTGAGGGTCAGAAATAATAGAAAGCCACTCTTTGCAAACGCACTTGCAGTTCAAGACGGTCTTGAAGCAGACTATCCTTGAGAGAATGGCCACCACCAAACCCCGCGGAAGATATTGAAATTTGCTGCTCATCACTGCTCTGTTTGCAATCTGTTCCATCGGATTGTGCCTTTCGAGTTCCAGAAAGAAAGGAAATAAACAAATCAAAGATTCAAATTTGAAGGGGCTTTCTCTGCAGCACAATAGTAAGTACACAAAAGAATACACGATGATTGGTTTCTTAATCGTTTGGTTTATGGTTTATGATCTACATCTCAAATCACAATAATAAATAGATATCGAATCACACTATCTAGCCCAAAATTTCAAGCAAATTCGGAACTGAAATTTCGAACAAGCCTTGAATTACAATTCTAACAACGCCTAAACTGTGAAATTTCGCAAATAGATGCGTTCCATAAATAAACAATTAAAAGAGAAAAGCGTAGTAATTTTATGAATCGAAAAGACGAGCTCACCGGCGATTTCGATATGGTTTTTATAGCCTTCTGGTTTTAGAGAGAGACAGAGACAGAGAGGAAAGAGAAAAGACGTACCGAAACACGCAGGTGCCGTCGTGAGTCGGGGAAACCGGTTCAGGGAAGGGAGGGTCTTGAGTGACTTCTGGAACTCAAATCCTAAATGCAGTTACAATTTGGCTTATTATGCAAAATTGCATAATCAATAGAAATGGTTAATGAGAAATGGTCTTGAGATGATCCACCATTTATGATTTTGGTTAAAAATTCTTTGGGTAATTTTTAAAGTTTCGTATCTCAATCAATTCTTAACCAAATTCGACCCATAATATATCAAAATGAATATAAGAAAGTGTAGAACAAGATTATATCTATTTGGAAGCCAATGATTGCCGAAAATAGCCGGAAAATAGTCTGAAAGGTGACTGGTCCGCAGGAAAACTGGAAAACTCGCCTGAAATTGGGTAAACTCTAAACGTTCATAACTTCTTCAATACTTAACGAAATCAAGTGATTCAAAAATGAAAATCATATTTCTCGACGAGACGAAGAGAATGACATCTTTCTTGACTGCTAACTCACCGTGGTTTGGGCGGAAAACTGCTCGAAAGTGGCTAACTCGAAAATGGTTAGCCACTTTCGAACCGTTGTCCGACCAAACCACGGTGAGTTAGCCTTCGAAAAGGGTACCATTCTCTTTGGCTCGAAAGTGGCTAACCATTTTCGAGTTAGCCACTTTCAAGTAGTTTTCCGCCCAAACCACGATGAGTTAGTAGTCAAGAAAGATGTCATTCTCTTCGTCTCGTCAAGAAGTATGATTTTCATTTTTGAATTACTTGATTTCGTTGAGTATTGAAGAAGTTATGAACGTTTAAAGTTTATCCAGTTTCCGGCGAGTTTTCTAGTTTTCCCGCGGACCAGTCACCTTTCAGGCTATTTTCCAGCCACCACAGTCAACTATTGGGCTTCTAAATAGGTAAAATTTTATTCTACACTTTCCTATCTTCATTTTAATATATTATGGGTCGAATTTGGTTAAGAAACGATTGAATTACAAAGTTTTGAAAATTGCCCAAATGGTTTTTAACGGAATGACCAAAATCATGGATGGTGGACAATCTCAGTGACCATTTCTATTGATTTTCAATCTCCATGACCATTTTTATTGATCATGCAAATCTTAGAAACTATTTAGTATAATAACCCTTACAATTTTAACCATCTTGCGAATCTAAACTAATATTAATAGAATTTATTGTATGAACCAAAAACTAATAAATTTACAATTATAATCTTTAATATATAACTAAAAAAATTGTGAGAAAAGAAAAGAAAAAAAAAGGAGATTTCGAAGGAGATGCCACGATGTTTTTCTCTCAGCCACTAACATGCTTGCTGATGATGATACGTTCTCAATGGGGCATATAATTAATGTCACAAGACATTTTCTCTGTTTAATCCCTAAACAAGAGTTCTCCTTACCAGAAAAGGGGCCAATACAGTGGCTCATCCATTGGCACGTTTCGGACTTTCAAGTCAGCAATGAAAAGTGTGGTCTGCAGAACTCGTGACATCATTGGAGATCTTCTTATGGAAAATAGTTTATCTTTGTAACTAAGTGCAAGACGTTCTTTTTTCTTTCAATCGGGTTGAAATCCAGACAAGATTTTTATTGATGCCCTTTATTTGGCACCGTATCCTCCATGTACTGTACAAATTTCTAGTTCCTTTACAAATGAATATCGTACTTTGAACTAAAAAAAAGGAGCATTAAATTAATTTCGAACAAACAACTTTTCGCTTTTTTTTTCTAAACCTCACAGTCATGTAGCTCTATCACTACTTTCTAAACTCATTCTCCCCCATAACTACCAACACTTTTTTTATGCCTGCATAACTACTATTGAAAAAAAAATTAAAAATTGTTACAGTCATATTAGATTAGAAATGTGATTGTATAAATATTAATGTAACTAAGGATATATTTGAATATTCCCTTTAGTAGTTAATATCCTATTAGAGTTGTAATCCTATAAGGGTAAAGATTTAATATATCATACTATTATAAATAAAGGCACAATGTTTTGATACAACATACATTTCAAAATTACATCTCCCTCTTCTCTCTTGCCGCCGGCCCTCTTCCTCTCTAGTCCTAAATACAGTTCAATAAATCCTACAACAAAAACCATATTGTGTGATCTTTGCTAGTAATTAAATAAATAAATATGCATTTGATTTTTTATTATACGGAATTTTTTTGTCAAATGTCATTTCAGCTTTCATTGATTTTTTTTTTCCTCCTCAACCGCTGCCAACTTGTAAGACCATCTACCGTAAAGAGGGCTAAGGATAAAAAGTTAAAAAATAGTCTGATTTGGACAATTCCAACTCCAACCAAAAACTAGACTAAAATATAATGGAGCCCACTGGACTAAAACATGACCAAAGGGGCATCCTTCTCTCTACTAATTATTCCAGCTAGAGTAATATAAATGTGAAAATTCATGTTTCGGAAATGTTTATCTTTACTAATTAACACTCATTATCAATCAAAATTTTATAAAATTATCAGTTTAATCCTCTAATTAAAACAGAACATGAATAAGAAATATGGGGTAGAAATGTAATTTCACACAACTAAGTTTTGTTGTTTTTTTCAAAGTCTCACCTACATGTAATCATAATATATCTTTAATTAAAAAATAAAATAAAATAAAATAAAGAATTTCTCACTCCCACACTCTCTTCCTCTCTCTTTCTATTTCAAAAACAAAAATAAAAAAATTTCTCACACAAGTTGTGTGTGCCCATACACTAGTAAGTCCATTATAAAAATTGGGTCTCTAATTATAATCATTAGAAATTAACAATTAATCTTCTTTTTTATCATTACTGATAAATTGTTGAAATGCTTGTGAAAAAATCTTTTTAAATTGTCTTCTAGTGAAAGAAGTTGTTTTCACGTGCACTTAACCAAATAAATTATTGAAGGGTTATGTTTAGTTTTTTCGGTTAAAGATGGTATATGAATATAGTCTAATACTATTCAATTAAAATAATTTCTTGAAGGGTTATAATTCTTGATGGAGCTATATTTAGCCATTTCAATTGGAAATGGCTTAAGGTCCCGATCCTTTTAGCCAAATATGCAGCTACTCTTTAGCTTTCAGCTATTGTGAAAAATTGCGATAATATCATCTAAATTAGAAAATGAAGTCACTTAGTACGACAGTTTGGTGGTATTCCTCTTCACTAGTAAGTAAGAAGTCTTGTAACATCCCACATCGCCCAGGGGAGTGATCCTTAAATGTATATTCTCATCCCTACCTAGCACGAGGTCTTTTGGGAGCTCACTGGCTTCGAGTTCCGTCGGAACTCCGAAGTTAAGCGAGAAGGAGGCCAGAGTACTCCCAGGATGGATGACCCACTGGGAGGTTACTCGTGAGTTCCCAAAAACAAAACCGTGAGGGAATGGTAAGCCCAAAGCGGACAATATCGTGCTACGGTGGTGGAGCGGGCCCGAGAAGTGGTCTGACCCGGGTCGAGATGTGACAATTGGTATCAGAGCCTAACCTTGGTCGTGGTGTGCCGACGAGGACGTCAGGCCCCTAAGGGGGGTGGATTGTAACATCCCACATCGTCCAGGGGAGTGATCATTAAATGTATATTCTCATCCCTACCTAGCACGAGGCCTTTTGGGAGCTCACTGGCTTCGGGTTCCGTCGGAACTCCGAAGTTAAGCGAGAAGGAGGTCAGAGTACTCCCAGGATGTGTGACCCACTGGGAGGTTGCGAGTTCCCAAAAACAAAACCATGAGGGAATGGTAAGCCCAAAGCGGACAATATCGTGCTACGGTGGTAGAGCGGGCCCGGGAAGTGGTCCAACTCGGGCCGGAATGCGACAAGTCTTATGTTCGAATCTCATGAATGACGAATTTGATACTAAATTAGGTTGTTCATTGTGTGACTTAGCCGAACTCTCCCTCTACTTAATGTAAAATATATCGTTGCACTAAAAAAAAAATTAGAAAATGAAAAATTGAGAGAGTAAAGAAAAGGTTGCAATGGTTACACAAACTAACCCTGAGCATGCCCCCATACGGGCGATAGTTGCAAGGGGAGGGAGGTTTCTGACCCCGACTAATATGAAGGTCTTAATTACTAAGACAGTCAAACGCTTGCAAGCATTTCTCATTTTAGTTAAGTTACGGTAATTACCCACTAATGTGAAGACAACTAACCGAAAATTAAAAACATAAGACAGAAAAATACCATCCTAATTGGTCTCTCCTCTCGAATAAGCTCCAAACTCCAAATTCCAAATTGATAAATGGTATGTACTCACGTGTGACATGCAATTCTATTATGATTTCATCATTTATGGTTTATGGATTTTTTGTTGGTTTTGCTTTATCAAGTTGTCAAATATTTTAAGTTTTTAGATTTAAACAAATATAATCTAATCTTATAATTAATATACATTTGGTCATCATGTTCTCAAGATGAGGACCTTAAGAGAGCACGATTGCTTACATATCTGCCACCCTCAATTTTATTAACTTCATGTTTTTTTTTCATTTTTGTTTCTTAAATTCGTTTTTGAATTGGATTGATTTTTACAAGTGTGACCTATAAATGGAGGATTTGAAATTATTACTACAACTAGTCAATTTTTTTACACCAATATGAACTATTTAATATAAGTTTCAATATCATCTTGAAGTGATAATTTTTCTTTTAAACGTATATAACTCATTTAATAGTACTTTTTTTTTTTATGAGTGAACAACAAATCATTTATTTTAGGTTAAGTTATCGGCATGAAGATTATGAGCTTGTTTGGAAATGTTTTTAAAATAACTGAAAATGCATTTGCAAAAATATTTTTGGGTTCTAAAAGTACTAAAAGTCAGTGGCAGAGCCACTTGGGAACTAGGAAAGGATTGGACTTATCCTAAAGTTTCTTCACTTTGTAGCTTCTGTTTATGTTCTTTGGTGGATACTCTGTATTCTTCGACTTATGTGTTTTTGCTCTCATCTAGCTTTATTATGTTTCTTCTAATTGGCCCAAAAAATATGTTTTACAGTTGTATTGTTATGAAATATAAGTCTTATATTAACCAGCTTTCCTTACTTAGTTCACCATTTTGCATGACACAATGTTGTTTACAATGAAACCACGCATATATGGAATAAAGAAGAATTTATCTTGAATGAAAATTTTTATAACTGCAGTTTGAGCCATTATTATTAATTTTTTGTCGAACTTCAATTTAGAAATTTACAAAGAAGTCCAGTTCTTATGATATAACTATTCAATGTTAATTTTTTTTTTCGTGACTCAATTACTCTCTTTTGATTAATTTTTTTTTCATTCCAATACAAAAAATGAACCTGCATTTTTCTCCCATTAGTATATTACTTTTGTTGCTCATGTTTCTTATTATTTTTTTTTTTTACTTTGTCACTGCTTGAAGTATGTGCTTATTGCATCAAGCATTTCAACTGTTTTTTTTCAAGATTTATTTGCATGTTTACTAAGAATTGATTACAAAAATATATTTACCAAATACTCTTTCAGTCATTTTGAAATCACTTCCAAATGAGTCATGTTACTAAGTGTTTCTAATTTTTTTTTTTTTATCAAACGATATTATCTACCCTAAGACTCACTCTAATGGTGGGCTATAGGCTAAATTTCCCCCCAAACTCAATCCAACCCAAGGGGAAACTTTGGGCTAAAAGCTAAATGGGGAAGTAAGGCCAGATTCTGCCCAAAATTTAGCCCAAAAATCGGTGTGAGCCCCACCGAAATGTTTGCTTTACAGCGTTTAGGCACCAAACGCAGCCCAACCCAACCCCCAACGCGCCTAACGCGCAAGCCTTCCGACCTTGAGGGACCCACCCGCGTGGGCCTGTTGGCCACGTTCTACCTTGCATCCAACGGTCGTGATCATCAGGCCGTTGGTTAATCCAACGGCCTAGATTCAATTTTTTTTGTTTTTATATTTATATATTATTGAATCCAATGGCTGAGATTGAATATAATCAAATCTAACAGTAAAAAAAAAGATCTAACGGTCCAAATTTAAATCCAACGGCTAAAATAATTAAAAAATTTTGGTGAATTGAAAGTTAGCCCAGGGTTGAAAGATTGGTGAAAGTTGAAGGTGAAAAATGTAGTGATATTTCAATATTCATCGGAATTTAAAATTTTTTAGATTAAAATGTTCATAAATTAATTTACGATAATCTACATTTAAAAAAAATTAATTTAAGAAAAAAATAGCCTAAGTTCATTCTTTAATAATCTCGGGCTAAAATTTTAAGCCTGAACGGTTGGAGCAGAAAAACTGTTTCTAGGCTAAAAGCTAAATTTTCCGGGCTAAAAATTTTGGCTTTTAGCCAAACCATTGAAGATGGTCTAAGGGGATGAGGGAGTCGGCTTAGCCTCACAATGAGGTAGCAATAATGTGGTTTAAAATCGCATTTGACGATAATCAAACCTAAGACTTCTCACAAGTGTAGAGAAATACCACTAGATCGTAATAAATGTCAAGTGTTTCTAAAACATAAAAATTGAACAAAGATTATGTCAATAAAAGAAAAGATAAAATAGTTATTTTCTTTTATTTTCCTTTAAATTTTTTACTGAAAGAAAGCACATAAATGTCAAAAAATGCCGGCATAAAAGGAAAACGAGAGTAAAAAAAATATATATACACTTGGCTTTTACATTTTCTTCGTTTTATTTGGCAGAAAAATTAAATATTTCTCTGGGAAAGAACTAAAGCCAAAGTAAATTGTCTAAAGTAATTATATTTTTACTTTTATTTTTCATTTGTTGTTGTATACATTTCAAAACAAAGGGAAGAGAGAGAGAGAGAGAGAGAGAGAGAAAGGCACTGGAGAAATGAAGAAAGCAGGAGGGGCAGAGAAGAAAAGGGTGCGAAGGTCATCAAACGCTATTCAAAACGGCGGCAGAGATTCCAACTCTGATACCCCTCCTAGGGTTTGTTCTTTCTCTCTCATCCCTGATCTAGGGTTTCACATATATGAAATTGGGCATTTTAATTTTGAATTTTGTTTATATCTGGGAAATGAAATTTCGAAAATTGGCAATTGATTTGTTTTCTCCGCAGTTATGTATTGTGAAAAGCACTGCCTTTTTTTTTTTTAAATAAAATTTATTTATTTATTAAATTTTATTGCTTGCTGAATTGGGTAGGAGAGGGAAGGAACTAGTTGAAGTTTTGAATACAATGTATTTCATTATTTAGGAATTTTAACTAAGGATTATAAGGGCATAAAATTGCGATAATGATTACCCATTTGAAGAAAATCTTCAATGGTGCTGGGTTTTTGCTTTAATAATATTGAATTTACTTCAGGGTGCAAGGGTATCTATGGAATGTTGGATCATTTTGTTGTTCATGGTAGAGCTTTTGAGATTGGAGCGATTTGGTATTTCCTTATTTCTGTTATTGGGCATCTTTAACCTAGTAGAGAGGCAGGGATTTTGGTATTAGCAACCTGGTTTAGCCTAAAAAAGGAAAGACATTCTTCAGAGCAAAAGAAAACAGAAAGTGGTAAAGCGTAAGGGGGCACAGTGAACGGATCAGAAAATGTTCGATGATCACATTTTTTCTCTTGCATTACCAAATTGGAATTGTTTTTCCTATGTTGTGTGAGCAATGAAAAGACATAGTAGATGGGGTGCTAATTCTAGGACTGTTCTTGAAGAGAAACTCTTACTAAGTACTTTCTTTATCACTACATCTTCACTATAAGTTAAAGGCCTGTTTCATAACCATTTGGTTTTTGGTTTTTAGTTTTTAGTTTTCACTTTTTGTGCTTGTGATATGGGAAAAGTATAAAGGAGGGATTAAGAAGAATGGTGGGAGGGAGGGTAAAAAACAAAGAAGAATGAATAACAACAAAACCTTTAAACTAAAAGCTACTTGAAATATTTTTGAAATAGTCTTTTGTTTTTAGTTTTTTTTTTGTGTACCCTTCCTTATGGATTCCTTCTACGTCTCTCCATCAGTCATTTCTCCACTCTTTTTCGTCTTTCCTTTCCACCATTTTCTTACTCCATATCCCAAGCACAAAAAGTGAACCAAAAACCAAATGGTTATCAAACGAGCCCTAAGCAATTTACAGTGGACCTCCATTTGTAGTCAATATCTCCTGAGTGTAGTATCCTTGTTTTTTTTCCATCCAACATGAAATTTTTTGAATGTGGACTATGTGTCTTATCATTGGATTGCATTGTAAGTGGAGGATAGCAAATTTATGGACGTTGGGATTCCTTATATTTTCTCTGATACTGTAAATACTGGAGACTGAATCTGTGATAGTACTGAATTCCTTCAACCAGATGATAACTTTGTGTTTCTATTATGTGCTGTTGTGAATTTAAGTTTTCTTGCATGATTTTAGTCTTCTCTATAGCATGCAAACTTCAATTCCGGAGTCGGCAGCCTCAGATGAATTCCAAAACAAATCCATACATAGCTCAAATATTGAGATTTTGGAATATTCTGCATTGTAGAATTAGATTGTGTTGCCTACTTGGTGATACTTAGAATGAATTTAATTTCTTAGTGTGCACGACTGCTTATAATGTCCTTCTCTTTATCACTTGATTATCTCAACCTTAGATAATTAGTAATCAGTGACAAGAAAGTTATTGTTTCTTTTGGATATAGCTCCTCAGCTTGTTTATTATTTTTGTCCAATTTTGTTTTGGAATTATTTTTTCAAGGAAAGATAGGTTTTGGCCAACTGGTTTCTGTTGCTATAGCCTGCCAATATTTTCATTGTGTGCTGATTGCCTCGTGATTTCCATTCAGAAACAAGCTACCCAGAAAGATGTGTTCCAGTTGTTTGCCGAGAAGGTGAGAGACAATAAGGATTTGGTGTCTAGGTGGGCTGTTCTACAGGAGACACGCGTGGAATATTTCAGGGGAAAGGATTTTGTAAGCTTTTTGAGAAATCATCCTGATGTTAAAGATATTCTAGAATCAGATAGAAATCTAGAAGCTGAAGATATTGCCGATGCTTTACTGAGAAAGAATCTTTTGGTGCGCTGTGATCGTGTGGTGAAAACTCTTCGTCCTGGGAAGAGAAAGTTGTCTACATGGCCTGCACATTTGGAGATCTTTCCGGTAAGCTAACCTCTTAATTGTTCTTGTACAAGTAGCTTGCTGCCCTTGCAGTTGCAGGCTCTGCCTTTTAGTTTTTTCGTTTCATCTTAGGAACCACTTAAGGTGACTAAATCCGGCTTTTCTGTTTCAGTATATCTGCATTGCCTATGTACTCCTACTCTTTATGATCATACTACGCTTTTTATGTTTACTTTGTACTTGTATACTGTTTACATGTGGTGATTTTATCATACCCTTTTGTACTTTTTACTTTAGATTACAATATTTTGATTTTATATTTATAAAACATTGAAAACTATGGAGGAAATGGGTGAACTTACTCGAAAGTGTTTTGAAATGTCCCTTTAGTAGGTTTACTTATGTTTAAATCTTGTCTTTCTATGTGCTTTCTTCTCTTCATGTATTTTCTAACCACCACACACCACATCTGGTAAATGGTTTATTGTTATTTGCAGGACCAAGTATTTTCTGAGAATGATGCCTTCTTTGCATGGACTTTTGTAAAACGAAGGCCTCTCTGGCAGACACTTCTTTCATTTTTCTGGCCGGTGGTTACATTGGCAATATGCTTGTTTCCTGTATATCCGCATCGGTGCAAGTTACTAATACTCTACTCATGTCTCGGGGTCCTGCTACTTTTTTTTTCTCTACTAGTTTGTAAGTTCTGAACTTTTGGTCATTTGTTTTTAGTTTAAAATATCATTAGGAACTTTACATTTTCTTAAGTCTTATTGGTTTATAGTGATGTGGATATTAGAGTATAAATTATGTTCATACCACCCCTATTCAAAATGGTCACTATTTTATTACACTTACTGCTGTGCTGGATATAGTAACAACACTTACCGAGCACAATAGTGTTCTAGGATTCATATAGTTGACCCCACTTAGTGGGAAAAGGTTTTGTTGTTGTTGTTGTACTGCTGTGCTGGATATAGCAACAATTTTGCACATTAGTGATGTGGTGGATATGGTGGACAGCAATATGCCTTGCAATTGACATATATACATATATACATATATACATATATACATATATACATATATACATATATACATATATACATATATACATATATACATATATACATATATACATATATATATACATACATATATACATATCTAGATACATATATACATATATGCATATATATACATACATACATATATATATATATTTATAGATATATACATATATACATACATACATATATATATATTTATAGATATTTCAGGTTGTATAGAGTCAGTGACTTCGCCCATGAGCGGTAGGTCTCGGGTTCGAGACTTGAGAGCAGCCTCTCCATAAAATGGGGGTAAGGCTAGCCGACATTCACCTCTCCCAGACCCTGCGTAAAGCGGGAGCCTTGTGCACTGGGTACGACCTTTTATAGAGTCAGTGACATGCTAGTACAACTATGCTTATATGTTTATAGAATACCTAGATTTAGTTAGGTTATATACTTTCTCGCTTTATACTTTTATACCTGTGCATTCCATTCCTTAATCTTGTGAGGATGACTACACAAGCATTTGAAGTGTGATGCCTTTAAATCAAGATATCAAATCTTGAAGCTAGTAGATTTTACTAGGTCATCAGCATAAATGGGGCACATGGAAAGTACACAACTTTGATGAGATGGACAGAGACATAGCTAGTTATTTCAAGGCCCACCTATTAGCCCATGTCTAGCAGAGCGCATTAAGATGGGGGTTCTAATTAAATAGGGTATGCCACATCTACATTAAGCACTACGCTGCCTGTAGTCCTTTTCAGCTTTTGATTAGCGTTCCTTGCCTATTACGAGTATCACATTATTGTACGAGGGACTATCATCTTTCACAAGTAAATGTTACTTTCAATGATGGCAGAAACTTTTGTCGTTGGTTGTCAACAAGAGGCAGATTTTTACTAGTTTGTAAAGTTTTTAGGATTCCTCGACACATTTTTTCTTCCTTTTTTACCTTTGCTAAATGTTGGGACTAATTTTCTTATGCCATTTTGCCTTTCAAGAATCATGCACCTTATGATTCTTGATGTTCTATGCTAAATACTATTAGACTTAAACCTTTTTGTAAATCAACAGGTTCTTTCGTTTGTTTTTAGTCTCTGAAGTATGTCTCAGTATACAAACGTAATTGATTACGATGCGAATCTGTAGATTCTAGGTTTATATCTCATTCTTTGTAAACATATGCATGCAAACACAGCCACCTTTACATTTGTTTTTACTATAAGGATTTGGCATCATCTTGGCGTAAAGATCTTACAAATTTCTGTCTTAACACTTTCATTTCTTTGAATGGGGTATCATCTTTCTAGAATACCTTATATGGGCATCTACAATCCTCACCAATTTGTATCTAGATTTTTTAGCTGACTTCAAGCTTCATCTTTTCTGTTTCTGCGGCGTTTTAGTTCCTTGATTTGGGTTGAAGGGTTAATAATGCAAATGATCGTTGCTTTTAGTGATCTGTTCTCTTTCATGTCGAACATAAACATTTAATTTTGTTGTGTTTTTTTAATTTCCAGTGAGGGGAACAATATTTGGAGTTCTATATATTGTCTTAGGAAAGCGAGTTTGGTTTTTCCCGAACATTCTCGCCGAGGAAGCTACTTTGAGAGAACTATTCCGTTTCTGGCCCAAGAAGGATGAGGAGGAGCGACCAAAGTGGACAACAAGGGTTTTCTATGCGGCAATTGCAGTGCTGGTCATATTGCTGCTGAGGCACCATGCTCCTGATGAAGCTGCCAGAGCCAGGTGAGTTCTAAACCAACCAAATAAACTGTAATGGAGGGGAGGGGGACGAATTGTGGCTAAACATGACGAAATTTAAAAACATTCAGATCCACAATAATTTGAAGACCATTTTCTTTATATTTAATCTTTTGTTGGGACCCTAAATACGCAATCATGGATCCTCAGCCTGCGAACATGCTGATTCTATTTTCTGCTGCTTGGTGTTGCGTATCATACTAATGGTTAACTCTACATTGTTGCAGGTACCAGAAACGTGTATCTAACATTATCGATGATGTTATCGAGTGGTCTCCAAGATTGGCGCTTTCTGGGATGATGGAGAAGCAGCAAACTGTGGTGAACGCGACAGAGCCTAGCAATGCAACCGAGGAAGAGGTGACACCACCTGACGGCATCGATGCAGAAACTTTGACAGTGCAGTACGATGCAGATGTAAGTGAAAATCTAGAGAACAATGACGAAAACCTAGATAGTAGTGAAGAAAACCTAGACAACAGTGATGAACAAAAACACGATGACATATAAACTTTGCAATACCCGAAAGAACACACCGCCTTCTCGTTGCCCTTTCCCTTTAAATTCGAGTGTAAAACCGTGTATCAGACAATAAAGCAATTAGTTACAGAATTGTTCTTGGATTAAGAATCTGTGAAAATTTTTGTAAGGTGTAGTAGTGTGCTCCTACATGACTACTTGGATTGTAATTATCGGGTTATGACTCTGGCTAATACACAAATATTACTAGGCTTTTCACAATATTATTTGTTGCTAAGCAGATGACCGTTTTGTATTTGCGTTTTTAGGGTTCACTTTTTCGTGCGTGCACATGAAACAACAAATTGAAAGTGAAAGCAAGCTTAAAATTGCTTCAGATTTTTAATTTTTAGTTTTTGTTGTCTGATTTCCAACACACTTTTCCCGAATTGTAGCACAAAAACGAAATAATTACCAAACGGGTACATAACGATACCATGATTCGACCCGCATATCGCTCTCTAAAACTTGAAAGAGTTCCAAAACACCTGCCAAGGAAAGTTCAATTTCTAAAAGATGAGACGTCTTCGCAGTTTGGAGAATCTGCAAATCACATCCTATGAAACGGATAGATGGATCCGAATAGGATTATCACGCAGGGGAATAATACTCAAAATCACCGGCAGCCATAAGCATACAGAACAAGCATTTATCGACGACAACCAAAAAACAACTGAAATTCCAATATCTTTCCAACCGCACATCTCAAAATGAAGGTGACAAACACAATACACAAGATGGTTGATGCATTAAACAAGAGTACGACCCGTTTAAATTTCCGTCTTTCCGTCTTTCCGTCTTTCGTATGTACTTAGAATTACTAAAACTACTCTGTACATTAGGCAGAAGTAGGAAAGGACGTAATGAAAGAGTCAAAAGGACTTCACCGACGCCAAATGATCCTTCAATATCTCTCCTTCCCTACGTTTATGCCTCGAGCGCAAGAACACAGCCAAGAATGAATTGCCGCCTGGCAAACACATTGCCAAAGAGATCCAAGGGGGACTCGCCCCGTTTCTGGTAGAGTCCACAGCATCTGCCTCCAGCGGTTCACTGGATGGCAAGACGCCTCTGTGAGGCCTGGTTCGAAGATATGCTTCCCCGTTGCTGGCCTGTACAATCTCCTTCTTCCCCTCTCTTGCCCGAGTATGAAGGATATATTGAAGCCTGCAAGCCACCATGGGGCTGGTAGCAGCCACTACCATTTGCATAATTGTGAGCCGCATACGCATCGTGCGCTTGGGAACCTCTTGCTTCCCGTTGACTATTGGGGGAATTCCATGTTTCGGCAGAATCTGACGGAAAGGGTTCTGAACCCGATGAACTGCCAGATTGTGATGAGTGGGCTGGACCAGAACTTGTACCCTTTTCTAGTCCAGTGCTGTTTGAAGTATCACCATTAGCTTTCTTTGCAAAACGTCCTCCATTACCTCTCGCCCTTCTCATAGCATGTTGATGTCGTGATTCATGAAGATACGGCTGTAGAAAATGAAATTAAAGAACAATTTACCAAAGTTTATATGCTTGCAAGCTATTCATATTACATAGAAACACAAATACTAACAATTTGAGTTGGAACACATCGGCTGAAATAAAATTATCATCATACGGCCACATATATCCTCAGACTCTTACAATAAGCAACCTACAATTACACATTAATCTCACGCTATCGACTAGACAAACAGACTTTTACCAAACTGATACCAAATATGGGTAACACAGCAATTGAAAGGTTCATAGTAACGACATGTACTTCACATGTCAAACCATAAATGTATATCCTAATTCCTAAGCAAGCACATACTTCCATTGGCAGAGTGCAGGTGACAATGCATCCCTCTACGCATACTTCACGGACATTGCATAGCCATATTCAGGTAGGCATATTTATCTAATTTACCTTATTAAAAACTCAATTACAATGACACCAATGCATAAACTTTAAGGAGCATGCAAATCTTTTGATGGAAAGAAACAGAGTAGACAGCCGAATAAGTTCATGGACGCAATAGAGACTGGAAAGTGCACAAGTCATATAAGTTGTTCCTCTTAAGGAGGTATACCAAAGAACACACATTATACAACTATGTAAGCTTTAGTGTTATACACAAAAGTGAGCACTCAGACAATTCTCAAAGCTCTTTTCAAACAATCACAAAGCTTCAATTGAATTGTGATTATGTAAAAGTCAATATTTTCTATAACCAAAGAGAACAGGCCCAATAAATGTCTTACGAAAAGTGAGAGATACGGTTCACAGGCACATGAAGCATATATACATTACATCTATATGAAATATAACATATTTATAGTACAAATACTTGTGTATGGGTTCTACCTTCCTGACTTTTATTAGCTTCCTTTCAAGTTCTGCTTTTGCACGTGCCTGTCTTCGCCTGAGAATACCTTGGTATTGTTTTGCATTTACATACACAGGCTCCTGTGCCATCTCAAGAGGCAATGGCATTCTAGCATGCGGCATTCCAAGAAAAGGAGGATAACCCTGACCAGTCGAAACAGCATTTAACAGTCTCACACATTTACATATCAAGATTTACTTCATCATAAACTTCCAAATGCACCAAGATTAAATCGATATCATACCCAAGAAACGTAAGTTGAACAGGTTCAATGTTATAACTAATCTGTTTTTCGCCGCTACCACCGTGATGCAAGACAACACAAAGTGGGCTTCTAACCAAGATTTTGGTAGGCTTTAGTTGGCAAAAGATTTAGACATAAAAGAAAATCAGGAAAAAAAAAAAGATTTAGGACTGCTGTAAATTTAGGCTAAGTTTGGGTGAGGGACTTCCAAATTCCAAGGGTTTGATGTCAAGTTAGTAAGGAATAGATCACAAAATGTTGATAGGAGGCAATAGAAATGCACTCCATGATCATTACAAAGGTACGTAGGAGGGATTTACATTAGGTTATATAGAATAACACAGATGAGATGACACAAGATAAAATGCACGAGGACATATCAAGGCACCAAGCCCTCAACAACACTTTTGTGAATCCAAAACTAATTTGCATCACAGAAGACAGCTTTCTTTATAGTCTTCAGACTCGTAGACATACTTGGTCTAATTACGAGGAAGGAGACTCGTAAGAAAACTAAGACATTCAATACTTCTAAAAAACCAAAAGAAAATTTTTACTACCCAATATCTGATTTGCTCTGATTTACTTTACAGAAGATAGCCTTCTTGGTAGTCTTCAAACCGAATTCCCAGACTTCTAGAAACACAGTCTGACTCAATGGTAAGAAACTCTAAGAAGACAAAAATATTCAAAACTCCCAAGATCCAAAATAAATTGATTGTTAACAACAGTCAACATGAACTCTTAGATTGACTTTTTAAAACTTGTATATTTTATAATTTTATGGATTCTAGCATTATCATAGGTAGTTTTCTTTAAATAAAAAAGTTCTATTGTAGGATTTGTGATTAGTCTTGGGATTTTCTCTCCATAGACTCGATCGATAAGATTATTTCATTATCTCCATTGCTCCTCCCCATCCAAATTTGTTGAAATTCTGTAATCTTTTAACATTCCACCAATTCCTAGCTAACCCATTCTAGGACATACGCAAAAGTGGACAACTCAAACTACTCTGAGGATGCACATAAGCCACCAAATAGTATGGAGAAAAACATTAAGAAGAATATGACTGCAAAACAATAAAGAAAAAACAGAAAAATCTTTAATAAACCAGTCAGATCAGAAAAAAAAAATCATGTCATAGAATTGAAAAATAACTGAAGAAAATGAACTGTCAGTAAATGCTTAAATACATTTAGAAATACAGACTGTTGGAGTCAGTAAGGTAAGTATAACATTTGCAGAAACTGAAGTTATTGAACCATTACATCATTGCACGGAAAATAAAAACACGCAAATCCAACATGACATGTAAGATGGTACCTCACACAAGGATATTACTGTTTAACATACCAAAGGTGGATGTCCATAAGCTGCCATCATTCCACCATAACAAGGATCCTGATAAGGATTTGAAGCACACGCCTACAAACAAATGCATAAAAGCTAGGACACTTACATTCCAAAAACATGCAAGTACGAGTACCTGAACTTCAACATTACAGAATCCAATTTTTGATGATTATCAGCAGAGTCGGACTAGTTCTGAGGCAATAAATCTTTAAGAAAATAATATGAACTTACAATAGAGTGACCAACAAGTTCAAGCTGTGGTGGTTGCGCAAGGCAATCATCACGCACTGTAGGTACACTGGATCCAGCATGCTTTACATTGTGGTGGTCTTGCCCATAATTTCCAGCTGAAGTTGAAACAAAATATTAAAAACTGAATCCAACTAAGAAGAGGAGGGGGGGGGGGGGGGGGGGAAGCATCATACCAAATTCCCAGATATAATAGGAAGTGCTACCTGATCTTGGAGATGTAGTATGTGAATCTTTGGCAGTATCATCATCATCTTCATTTGCCTCATCATTGGACAAAGATTGATCATCATTAGACTCTGACAGACCATTTGGGCATTCTAACGAAGATGTGTTGGATACATTCCTCCCGGTTCCAGTTGGGGAGATGGGATTATATCCAACACTCTGCCACCATGGTTCCGAATAAACACTGCTTGGTGGGACAGTATGAGCATGTAGTCGATTTTCAGCTTCAGATTTTGGCTGCATTCCTCAAATTTCCTTAGATGGAGACCAAATCTTAGTTCTACATATAACGAAGTACAAAAAGAGAATCAAAACATGCAGCCACAAACAAAACCATAAGGGGTGATGAATAAAAATAAGGTACCAACAAATTGACCACCACTTTCTTGAGAATTCAGTTAATATGTGATCTTCAAGGCCAAAACGTGCACGCCTCTTGGCTAAAAGAAAACAAAAGAAAACATAAAAATCCACTTTCTCTTCTCACTCCATAAATATCTAGCAATTCAAAAACAAAACCAAAAAACATTGAAAGTTCTATGCTTTACATTAATTGTTTCCCATAAATTAAGCAGAACAATTGCATTACGCTCAACCAAATTATTCCTTCTAATTACCTGATCTCCAAAATATTAACTCATAATTAACTTCTAAATAATCACCATTTACTTAAGTTATTATAGAAATTCAATACTGAAGAATACACTCCCCGTTTTAAAAAATGATACTCCAGATACAGTATCAATCATGAAACTCAATTGGGTGAAGTATTCTGGACATACAATTAACAAAGACTTAACAGTTACGAACCAAAAATTTCCTCTTTTTTTCTCGGGAACCAAACAGACCACAATCAAAATTCCCCGACCCCAGAAACAATCTAGAATTCCAGAAACCCTAAACATACCGAAATCACAATTGCATGCAATAAAACATAACCAAATCAAAACCCCCAATTCTCACAAACCCTAGAAATCAACCACACAAATAAATTCCAATTTAATAATCGAAAGATCAAAAATTCGAAATCCCAATTTTAAAATTATCGAAAAATCTTACCAGACTTGCTGAGAGAAAAGCCAATCCCGAAAAAACCCTAGATTTTGGGCCTCGGAATCTCACAATTTCTCTGCAATTCCATGTAATCTCACTGTGTATATAACTGTACCGGAAGAGCACTCCTATTTTATTTCCACTTCAAGGCTATGATTTCGTCACCCACCGCGCGGCCCACCTCATTGCTCTAAGAGTTTAATTAACCAACACGTGGATTATCCCAACCTGGAACTCTCTAGACCGGTTTCGGGTAGGAAGGCTCTTGTCTGGGAGAACCGGAGAATCGAGAGACTGGAACCGGTTTGATTGTTTGATCCGGTTGTAGGTTGTTAAGTGACGGCAGCGGGAGGGGAGGGTGGAGGGGTCCACCCGGATGACGTTATCGCAGGACATTTTGGAGCGAAAACATAAAAAATAAGGCCATCCCCAACCGAGGGCTGGCCAGAGGGCTCGTTTGAGCCCTCTAGCCCTCCAAGATTCCCCAAGATATTAATATTTTAATGAACAGTACAGGACCATATTTGCCTCCGTCTCCAACCGAGGGCCAGAGGGCCAAAGGGCTCGTTTTAGCCCTGTCACAAAAAACCGTCTCCAACCGAGGGCCAAAGGGCCATAGGACCAAACATAATTTATTATTTAAATTTAAAAACTACAACAACTTAAATTTAAAAACAACAACTTATATTTAAACACTACAAATTAAATTTAAAAACAACATTAACTTAAATTTAAAAATTACAACGACTTAAATTTAATATCCATAATTAATATCATCTTCATCATCCGCCATTGTAGGAGTATAGTCAGAGGTAAACAATTGCCGCCGAGCCATAATTTCTTTTTTTTTCCTATCAAAATAGGCCTTACTCATTGGAGTGTAATCCGAAGTGTTCCTTTCCATATTCTTATCATCCATCTCTTCTTGTATTTGTTTGGCTCGCTCTTCATGTCTACACTTCCTTTCTTCCGCCTCACGGGCATTTTGCTCCGCCAGTAATCGAAATGAGGCCGCCACTTCATGTTGAGCGGCGTAATCAGCATTTGCCTTGCCCTTTTCCCTCAACCTTCGGGCCTTGTTTCGTCCCATAGCCCTAGGTAAAGAAATTTCGGACGGAGTCGGATTTTCTACCCTTGTTTGTTGAATGGTAGGAGATCCATCTTCATTCATATCTACAGATGGGGATGCAGCTTCCAAAGGATCCACTCTATGTTGAGGTGGATCTTCAAATAACACCCACCCTTTACAAATTTCCCAACAACCGTGAAACTGAAAGGGTTTTGAGCTGCCCTCCATATACAATTCCTCCGCTTGGCGTACCTAGAAAATATAATTAAAAAAATTTTAGGAAATTAAATGTAATATAATTAAACATTTAAAATAAACTGTAAAAACACTAACTTCGTCATAGTAATTGGCGCCGCTTTCATGTCTACGTGCTGCTGCTAATAGTGCTTGATGCCATTTATTCAAACTTGGATGAAGATGTTTCTTCCATCTTGAAGAACAACTTTCGTGGTTTCGGGTATTTGGTGGAGTGGTGCCTTCGTAGAACTCTAAGTATTTTTTGGACACACGAGTCCAAACACCTTCACTTGTTTGAGAAATCCCCCTCACACTATCTTCTGAGATCCATCTATAAGCCTTGCAAAGAGCTTCATCTTCTTTTCGGGTCCAAACCCTACCTTTCATTGCAGATGAGGCCATTTTTTTTGAAAAAAAATGAAGGAAATATTGAAGGAAATATTGCAAATGAAGTGAAGAAATATTATAGATGAAGGAAATATTGAAAAATTGAAACAAATATTATAGATGAAGGAAATATTGAAAAATTGAAACAAATATTATAGATGAAGGAAATATTGGAAAATATATTGAAGGAAATATTGAAAAATTAAAACAAATATTATAGATGAAGGAAATATTAGAAAATATATTGAAGGAAATATTGAAGGAAATATTGAAAAATATTGAAGAAGGAAATATTGCAAATGAAGTGAAGAATTGAAAGAACTTCACCATATTTATAGAAGAAAAAATGTTTAAAATAAAAAAATAAAAAAAATAAAAAAATAAAAAACCAACGGCTAGTTGCAACGGCTAGCTGACTCAGCTAGCCGTTAGATTAAAAAACATTTCAAACTATTAGTGTCGGTTATAACCGACACTAATAGCAGAACTATTAAAAAAAAAAAAAAAACCCTTTAATGCTGTCGGTTTTAACCGACAGCAATAGGAAATATTAAAAAAAAAAATAGCCAGCCAGCAGCCAGCCCTCCAGCCCTCTCCGATCCCGTGGGACCCTCCCAGATTCCAGAGCCCTCTGGCCTAGCCCTCGGTTGGAGACGGTTTTAGGGCTATTTTCGGCCCTCTTGCCCTCTGGACCCTTCGGTTGGAGATGGCCTAATGAAATTACAATAAGGCCCGCGTCACCCTCACTGGACGGGCAAAATTCGGGTTACGCGTGGCGTCTTGGTGGGGACCACAGCGCCGGTGGAATGCTAGCAGCGTCTGCCACGTGTCTCCGTAATTTTGACATTTCCATGTTGGCGACCCGGAAGGTGCGTTGCATTGCATTGCATTGCCTGTCGGTGAGAATAAAAAGGTCCGGGTTAGGCCCATCTACGGGCCCAGTTTCATTTCTGGCCCAACCCGTCAATATGATCCAGCTACCGCGTTTTCTAAGGCGCGGACGAAACTTCGGGGACCTTATGTGCGGATGGGATGTGGATCGTTGGATGAAAATTGAACAGCTGAAAACAATCCATCATAATGAGCTTACGGTGAAATCGTGTCATAAATGACATCGCTTAATTGAAATGGTAACCGACATAAATTCAAAATTTCTTAGGATTTAAATTGCCCCCGACATCAACACTTACCGTCTTTAATAAGTCTTGTCCTCCTCCAAAAACACTAACTCTCTCTCCCACGTTTGTTCAAACATCGTTGCCATCAAAAACATCATTCTCGTTGGAAACTTGCTTCCGATTCCAAACCCAATTATAGTTGATACATGCTTGTGTTGTCCAGCCTCACAGAAATTCTAGATGGTAGTGAAGAAAATCAGGGGACTTTGGTTGAAGGCTTACAATTTGTTCCACAGAAATAACGTGTTTTTCGCTTCGTTCGAGATTGGTTAAGGAGGTGCTTTATGCGACGAGATACATGGTTGCTCTGTGATCTCTGAACGCGTATAAATACATGTTAAGTTTCTTGAATCTGAGCGAGTTCTTCGATCTGTGGCTGACTTTCCAAGAATTCTTCTACTTTTCGAAATTAGCAAGTTTGACAAGTACACACAGTTGAAAGCAATTCAAGCTCTTCATCGAATTGAGCATGGGCGACCATCAGTAGGGGAATGCCACGTTGGAGATCAGTGGGAACTGAGAAATTGATGAACTTGCAATGATGCAAATTTGTGGCAATTTTAATATTGGTAAATATTTGTACCTTATGCTTTACTAGATTTTCTCGTTTTGCACCTTTGTTGCGAGTCATAATGTGTAGTCGTTGATCATCCTTGCTTGTATGTACAGATGGATGTTTTGTGAGAAAGATCGATGTTGTCCCAGATATGAGGAAATTATGTCGCGCCTTATGCATTATGGAGGAATAACCCAAGTGGAGGAGGTTGTTGAGTCCCATGTGGCGCCATTCGAGGGATATCTCCCTAGCTGAGGTGGTAGCTTAATGCAAGTTGATGGAGACGAGCTCTTCGAAGTTGATGTGATGCGTGAAATTATTGCGAACGACAAGGGCAAGAAGTCTAGCTCCAAGAGAAGCTTAAGGGCTCGTTTACTAATCCGTAATTAGATTAAGAGGAATTAAATTGAGGAGAAATTGAATTGAGGAGAAATTGGAATGAGGTGGAATCAGAATCAAATTCTTGTTAAAAATGTTTACTAAAATTGGCTGAAATCGGAGTATGAATGATATTGATTTATATAAACTGTTTACTAATTCATATAAATCTGAATGAAAATTAATGTGATTACTAAAATACCCCTATTGTAACTAATTTATTTTATATCTAATTATTTTTAGTAAAACTAATATTCTTTCATTTTTCAGTAGGGAAAATAACTATTTTTTTTCTAGTAACTTTTATTCTTTCATCAATCCTTACCAGTTACCACATAAAATAAACCTCAAGAAAAAAAGAAGAGTAAATTACATAATACCTCCTCAGGTTTGAGGTCTATTACAACCTCATACAACATCTGTAAAACATTTAACTTTCATACCTCGCGTACTATTTTATTTCAAAATAATACATCCGTTAAATTTTCCATCCATTGGTCTGTTAAATGTTGACGTGGTTGCCACATTTGTGCTGATGTGGCTGCCACGTGGCAAAAAAAATAATTTTTTATACATTAAAAATATTATAATATTAATCCTATTTTAAAAAAGAAAAAAAAAAGAAAAACCCAAATCCAGAAATCATTCCCTGCAACCCCACATCCCACCCCCACCCCCTTACCCATCTCTTCCTTCCCGTCCGTCCATCCCCTCCACCCATCCACCCAAGCACCCCTCAGCGCGGTTCCCACCTCAACCTCTCTCTCTGCTCTGTAAAATGTGGAATTTGATATGCGGGTGTGGTTTTTAAGGTTTAGTGCCTTGCCTACACCGTCCTCCCAACCGCTTCACCTACATCGTCCTGACTCAACCACTGCAACAACCCTATCCAAATTTCTCTATATATTCTTCTCTCCTCCCAAAAAAAAAAAAAAACTCTCAACTTTCACTCTCACTCTCAAAATCTAAATTTTAGCCATTGTTGATGGACCATTGTCTCGCCTTCTCAACCCTCAAGCTCCACATAACCACCGCCTCCTTCCCGCCCGCTGTCCAATCGCGGACCGCCAATCCTTTCTTCAGGCCGTTGACCGTCGTCATCGAAGCCGGGGCGAGCCATTACGAGTTCAGAAGCCTCAACTTGCCGCTCGACTTGCATATCCGACCCGGAAAAGACCTCTGCACCGTCTTGTAGAATCATCAGCAACTGTTCCATCTTGCGGTCGCTCAAGAGTTGAAGAAGTTGGCTGATGATCGAGAACTCGCTCTCACACGTGCGTCTCTCAACGCCACCTCACATAAGGCCTGCCTTCATAGGTATTTTCTTACATCTCATTACAGTAATCTTTTCGGATTTATGTGATATGTTTTTTTTTTGTAATTTTTCTCGTAAAGATTGAAACTTTTTATAGTTGTTATTATGACGTTTAAGCAATTTAACTGTAAAATAATGACTAAAATCCAATCCTTCTAGCTATTCATCTCCTAATTTGTAAATGGGTTGGTTGGTGGGTAGAATTAGGTATGAAAGTGCTTCAATGGGGATGAATCGCGGGCAGAGCGGTGGATTTTGTAAATGAGAGTTGCAAAGAGGTGAGGGGGAAGGAAGGGGATCTGGGTTCGAGTTTTTCTGGTTTTATTTTTTTTAATAAGGTTAATATTATAATATTTTTAATATATAAAAAAAAAATTTGCCATGTAGCAGCCACATCAGCATTTAACAGACCAATGTATGGAAAATCTAACGGATGTATTATTTTAAAATAAAATAGTACGTGATGTATAAAAGTGAAATGTTTTAAAGATGTTGTTTGAGGTTGTAATAGACTTCAAACCTAAGGGGGTATTATGTAATTTACCCAAAAAAAAATATCACTTCATGTCTTCTCTCTCCCCTATCTCTCTACTGCTGTGCTGACCCATCCATTTCTAAATTTCCCAAGCACCTCTCTCTCTCTTCCCCTATCTTCCCCATCTTTCTCTGCTGCTGCTGACCCACCCTTGATCGTGAGACCACCGTCTTCCCTTTTCTTTGGTCTTCGTCGGGAACGCGAGCCTTGTTAAGCAAGGGCTTGAAGGCATCACCTATGGCCAGCTATCACGATCGCAAGGGCTGCAAACATTGATACCGTTCTCACTTTGGAGTTTGAGGGTATTACCGGTATAAAATTTGGATTCCTGATGGACACCATTTCCAGGAATTCAAATACCTCCTTCCACTCAAGAATTGGACTCCGACTATTTCAGGAGTTGAATTCCTGATTTTATGCGGGTCCCACAATTATTTTGATTCCTAATGGTTTGGTAAACGCTGGAATGGTTGGGGATATGTGCAATTCTGGTTCCCACCATTCCATTCCTCTTTGGTAAACATGCCCTAAGAGATGATGCTAGCAAGGTTTAACTTGAAGAAGGAGCCCACTTCTGCAGAGAGGGATAAATCTACCTTAGCTACTATTCTTCACGTCGGCAGCCCTTGGTTCCTAAAGAGAAGTTGTCATTCATAAAAAAGGCACTTTATTTGCCTAGAACTTCAAGTAACAATCCATCATCTGTTTGCGGTTCCAATGTAAGATCTTGCCAAGTTGAATCTTTGATTAGCTTGCGACTTAGCCTAGTGAAGCATAATGCTGCTGCTTTGAAGGAAGCAAATGAGAAAAGTTGAGCGAGCAGTCATAGAAGAGGTGTGGCCAACAAGGAGAGAGTACTACATGGGTTACTAAATTTTCAGTTGACAAGAAGCAATCTCTATGATAGGCGCGGTCATGGTAGGTAAGGAGGACTTAACCTTTGACATAAAAAACTTCATTCCTGGGAATGGAGATGATGCAGGGAATGTGATGGACATGTTTCAAGCTAATGAGTTTGGCGATGGAATGTGCTCTACTAGAGGATGATGCATCTAACTTGTCATGGGGTGATCTGATACAAGGGGTCCTACCAAATTCGGATGGAGGGGACAACAATAGCGTCCAAGGCGGTGGAGGAGCGGTTCGAGCGTTAAACTACCATTGATTAAAACTAATGTTGACGCTAAGGATATGATGTCTCTTCTACTTCTGAGGAATCTGACAAAGAAGGTGTTAAATGTCTTTCATAATAGTCGAAATACACTAAGGAATCTGTATCGCATTAATAATTGTTTGAATTTGGATCTTGAAATCACCTTTGTTGAGTCGTATTCAAGTTCGTTGTAGTAGAGGTGGATATGATTCCATTCAGTTTGGTTTTCTGCGAAAACCCAAAACCAAACCGAAGTTACAGTTCATTTTAGTTTTATTCTAGTTTTTTTTTCGGTTTCGATTTTTCCTGAAAATTGTTTTTTAACTATAACATGATCCTTTGTAATCACAAACTGTATGAGAATATATGTTATTGCACCCCTACCCTATCCAAAATTCCTAATTCCTACCCGTGAATTGTGATATCCAACTAGGGATGGGCAAATACACATTGGTTATGGGTAACCGCGATTACTCATCCATTTAAATTTCACGGTTACGGTTATGGGTAACCTTTTAGATAAATAAACGGTTATGGGTATAACCGTTTACCTACGAAATTTAAATGGGCGGTTATGGGTATTAACCGCGGTTATAAACTGGTAACTGTTTACCCATTTATTTTATATATGTAAAATTAACACAAACCATGTTCCCTATCGGACAAAACTTAGATCAATGCTATTGACTATAGTGCATGATTTATGTAGCTACTATAATATAGTTTTCCTTAACCACTTTGAATTTCATGGTCCATTATATATATTATGTTAATACTTTACATTCTGAATTAAATAACCCAAAAATATTGTCTTTTAACAGTTTTCATAAGTCAAGAATACTTAGCAAATTTTATATTATCTTCATTGTTAACAGTTAAAAATATCGTCTGTAGACTATTATATCAATTATTGGAATGATATAAGGACTTAAAAAATTAAAATGCGAAAATGTATGATGAATGTACCTATAATGGTGTTTAATTGTTAGAAAAAGAAAATTATGACAAAATTTTCTTTTTTAATTTTTAAGTTGTTAAAAAAACACGTAGATGAGTGAAAAAATGAGTAAATGGTAAAAAAGAAAGATAAACAGGTTGAAAAATGATAAATGGGTAAACGGGTACTAAACGATTACAGTTAAATGGGTACACGGTTATGAGTATGGTTAACCGTTTATAAACAGTTATGGTATGGGTATAACCGTTTGGGCAATTACCCAACGGATAAACGATTATGCGGTATAAGAATAAACGATTATGAATATATAACTGCGATTACTCACCAGCCATAACCGTTTGCCCATCCCTATATGCAACCCGAAATCGAAAAGGGAAGAAAGTAAGTAAACTCGTCGTGGATCCGAAACACAGATTATGCAAATTGGCATCCACCAGTTGGTTAAACAACGCCTCAATATTTCTCACTTCAACCCCCCCATTGCACATTTTGCACTAATCAAATTGGCATCCACCAGTTGGTTAAACAACGCCTCAATATTTGCTTTGCTCTCGCATCTTCCAGCGATGCAAAACAATAATCATATCCTAGTTATTTTTTTTTATTATTATTGTAAAGTAATTTCGTTGAAAGGAACCCAGTTCTTTGATTAACATCTTTGTCTTGTAATTACGATTATGATTATCGTTTTGAAAAAACAAACCCTCGAAAATCAGAAATGCTGCTCAAACAAATGCAAAAATGAAATAAAAAATATTAGAGAGGAGATACTGCTCTTTAATGGGTTCCAGGTCTCTGTCCCTATGATCTCGATCTCTGTCTCTGTCTCAATCTCGATCTCGGTCTCAGTCAGAATTGGCGGTGGTTGCGAGCAGTGCGGCATAGGAGGAGGGCGTGAGAAGAGGGAGAGAAGAAAGAATAGGGAAAAAACTAAAAGAAATAAGGAGAAAAGATACGGCTAAGAGATGAAAGAAAAAAAAGGGAGAAAAGAATATGTTAGGGTCTGTAGTTAAGAAGGTTAACATGGGTTACAAGTTTAGCTTTTAACACATTTGGGTTTAGAAAATGGGCTTGGAATTGTTATAAAAAATAAATACCCAACATCAATAAATAAATAAATATATAAATAAAATTAATATATATTCAATTCGCTTCAGTTCGATTTCTGAACCATTAAAATTGAAATCGAACCAAATGATTTTGGTTTGGTTCGGTTTCTTTTCAGTTCTGTTTTTTCTATTTCGGTTCGATGTTCAGTTTGGTTTTTTTTTTTTTTTCTTTCAATTTTTTGAACCCATCCCTACGTTGTAGTGCTTGTTCTAAAGCCAAATCATATACTAGTAACCTTTATTCCTCTCTCAGGATCTCAGGTATGCAATTGTGAATTCAAATATCGTCTTTGATCCCCTTGTTCTGATAAGTCTCAACACTAGCTGGTGATGTTAATACAACATAACTATTTGTATGGACTCACTCTGTAATATAACCACATATAAGAACCATTCATTTTTTAGCTCATTATTCAAACATTACTGGTCTAGAAAAAATTATATGTACAAACGCTTGTGGTTAGCCCGAGTGGTGAGGGAAGAAGGAATCAGGGTACAATTATTATATGACTAAATACTCATCGTTATGCATTAAGATGTTGCAAACTGTTCTACATGTGTTTACGAAGAAAATTAATGCCCTAGATTCAATCCTTTCGGGCTTGGCAAATAAAAACCCGACTTTTATGGTAGTATTTCAGAACTCCTAGGGTTACTTAAGCATAAAAGCTTACATAGAACGAATTCACCATCATCGTAATGTTATATTTCAATAAAATAATAGCATGTGTAAATTCTTCATACAAGTTGTTGTCCCAACTAAATGGTGGATATTCGAGACGATCTGTGTGAAGCAAGCTAATGATACAAAAGGTTGCACTACAAATCATTGAAGTTTTCATGAGCTGTTACAGTCAAGAAAAAGTTGAGTGATAAATTTTATGTTGCTTTGGTTTTAAAGTTCCAAAGTAACCTAGGTTAACTTTGGATTTCTTTGATGATCTCTTTTACAAATTGGGGGTATGCATCGGCCCCCTCAACCGTTGCTTTGCACTAGACCTAAGCAAAGTCAGACAAAAATGATCTCTGGCATATTTTAGCAAAGGATGCATTTTTGCATATACTATGTATTTATAATCTGCAGATAACGAAGCAAGGAATTTGGAGGAGAATCCTTCTATAATTAGGCACTGATTTTTATTTTTTTTTATTTTTTAAAAAAGGGACTAGTTGGTGGCTTAGCCACGACAGTCTACTTTTTCGGGGGTTGAGAATACTCACAGAGACATTTCAGTTTCCTGCTGGTCACCATCGTGTGATTCATGTTGAGAATGAATCCCACATTGGTAGGAGGAGAGACCTTGCATAAGCTTATAAGTAAGTTGAGTTACTCCTCATATTGTCAATTAGTTTTATGATGGAACCTCAACTTTTTTCATGGTATCAGAGCAGGTTGTTCCACAGTCACACGAGCTCCACATCACCCGAATTGTGTTGTCCAAATTTGCAACACATTAGGGCGTGTGTTGAGAATGAATCCTACATTGGTTGGAGGAGGGACCTTGCATAGGCTTATAAGTAAGTTGGGTTACTCCCCATATTACAAATTAGTTTTATAGTGAAATCCCAACTTTCTTCAATTAACCAGCGCCAGAAATTGAGAAAAAAAACTTTTTGTTGTCTATTTAGAGGTTTTTTATTTTAATAAAACAATATTCTACATTAAATTTATTTAAACTACGGAAATAAATATCTAAACTTCCATACAGATGAAAAAACTCAGCTCTGGTCAACATGACTCACGTCTACAATTAGAGAGATGTTAATTAGCACCAAGCACGTAAATATAACCTTTACCATGCACCAAGCAAGCTGCCGACGTCAGGTAGTGTTTTCTAGGATGTATTTTTACTTATTTTAATTTTTTAGGTGACAGTAAGAGTTGATCCGTTTCTTCATCAAATATAATAACCAAATTTTTGTATTATAAGATCATATACCATTTCACGAAATAGGTATCAACTTATCATATATAAAAAACACTAGCCAGGCACATATATACAAATTACTTATTTCATATACAATAAGGTACATATATACAAATTACTTATTTCATATACAATAAGTATATCCACAATGAGGTTATAATCCAGAATCGAACTCACTATAAATATGTATCGTTCTCGCATCATGTGAGTAGTCATCATAATTCACCGATGAAAATGAAACCTAAAACTTACTGTTATTCCAACAAAGTACAAATTATAATGTCATTAAACCCAATAGTTTTTTGCAAACAAAAATATGTTATTTTGGAATGAACAAAAGCAAGCTTAATTAGTTCCCGCCATTACAATGTAAGTACTCTTTAAAGATTGCCCACCCTACCATATACATGCTTTGCTTGAACAAGGTTAGACAAAAGATGGCACAAATTTTAGCAAATATTCTTTAGACTTTAGGGTACATTTCAAGTGTGCATATTCTTTAATTTACACCGTCCTTTTGCAGCATGGATGGCGATGCTTCATGATTCGTTTTCTTACTCTCTTTCAGAACCTGTGCATGGTTAAGATTTTAGACCAACTTGTGAGCAGAGATGTTTGGTCACCCGCGCACTTGGGTTGTACACATGGCTTGAGCATGAAGCGGATGGACAATGTATTGATAACATATATCCACCATATTAATACTAATAGTATGTAGGCAGTGTTTTTGTCATTGTACTGTCATTATTGGGGATACTTCGTGAGTATAAGCAGAGAAAAACATGCGCACAACTCAGATGCACAGGTGATATCTGCATGTGAGCATACTGTTAGGTTGTAATTGAATTTTTTTTTTTTTTTTTTTTGGTTTTTTTTTTTTTTGTTTGATACTACGATATTGAGATAGAAATGAAGCAAACTCAATATCTCAAGTATAAGTGTGAATATTCTTGAATAACTGAATTACAAGTCCCAAACTAATAGTTGAATTATTTGTACTTTACAATCAGACAATAATTCCTCAATCAAAAGATATTTTTATGCTTTAATAAGCCCAAGAAGGGGTGCATTCTTTATACACTTCGGCCCACCGTCCTAGCAGATTGCCAGATTCTGCATGCCTCATAACAACATAATGGGTTCATATTTAGCCTTTTAATAAACATTCCTTTTAACCAAAGCATCGGATACTCTTTAATCAGATTCTCTTAATCCAGACTTTTTACACCCCACAAGTCATTGAGCAAACAAGCAATAGGAAAATTTGTAAGCATTGACTTTACCTTTTTGTTTCTACCCTATTTCACACACACACACACACACACACACATATATATATATATATATGTTGAAACAATTACTTTAGTTATGTATCTAGCACAAAAAGTGAAACCCAAAATTAATAATTTTTTTGCATAGCGCGGATGCCGAAGTAACTAAAGAGCTAACCATGTTCTTCGGTGGTTGATTGCTGATGCAGGCATGCCAACTCGTTACCGAGCTCAGTCGGGTGAATGTCTTAAATGTGATGGGTGTGGTGAAATGCGCTTCTAACTCCTCAATCAAGCAACTTCGTCCTAGGAAGGAACACTCTCAACCTCGAGTTCTATAACCCGAAGACAATATTATACAAATCACTATGAAGTTTTGGATGTTGTGCACCGGATTCGGCATGCTCGAATATACTGGTAAGAATATAGGTTCGCCAAACTGGTATCAAACACTCGTCATGTGATTCTTTTTTCGTGTGATTCTTTTTAATGTCAATCTAAAACACTTGTCATGTGATTCTTTTTTCACTTGTTAATATATGAGTGGATGACATAGTTGATGCGTCTTATTTTTAGGGTATACTAATAAAAAACAAGGGTCATTTTGGTTCTGGTCCCTTATTAACCTAATTGTTAGATTAAAACCTTGTTTGTTTAAATATTTTGATCGAGGTCCTTAGCATCATTTAAGATATTTAACTCATGTATTTATGCATTTAATGTCCCTCAAATTATGAAATTTAACCAAATTCAAATAATATTTTTAAAATATAGTAAATACTTAAAAATCAATAATAGAGTAATTGTGACAAACCGTCCTAAATTTTACGATTTTATAAATTTTTAAGGGTTGTTATTCATTATTCTATTCATTTCTTATGGTTATTGTTATTTTTACTAATTGAGGGGTTAGAAAAATTAAGGGGAAAATAAAAAGAAGAGAAGAAAAGAGGAAGGCTGCCTGATGGCAGCGAGGTGGAGAGGGAGAGAAAGAAGAAGGGCATTGCCCAATCAGGAAAGGAGGAGAGTGAGAGTGATGAATGGGAGAGAAGAACCAGGAGAGAAAGGAGGGGGTGTGGAGCACCCAACCCAGCCGACCGGTGCACCCAAAACAAAACCGGTTTCGACCTGGTTCCAATTCCGGCTAGATTCCACCACTTTTCCAACGAAAGTCACCCATTCTTCACCTAGAAATCATCCCTTGACCTCACTTCTTCCATTTCCACCCAAATTTGGAAGGGACTTGGGTGTAAATCATTGAAATAAACCACGGGGGTGCCGTGAGACCCTTGCTCGAAATCCATCAATCGTGAAATCATCTCCTTCAATTACCACCACTAGAACACTCATCTAGAACCCAGGAACAAAGCCTAGGTAGTGGTGGAGGCGTCGGAGCAAGTTGGAAGCCAAAATGAGGGCACCCAAAACTAGGGTTTTCCGATGGGTTTTAGCAAAATTGGGGCTCTTCCAGGCCAAATTAACCTTGGCCACAGGTATAAAGTTTGCTCTACTCCTTGAGATCTTCATTTCTGTAATTTTTGAGAATTTTTAGAAATAATTGAATTTTCCGGCGAGCCGGGGCAGTCGACAGCCACCCGAAGCGGCTAGTGCGGCGGCGTGTGGCCAGGGGGCCATCGATGTTATTCTTTGGCTAATTAGATGCATTGAGTTCAGTTTTGGTAGTGGTATGACGTAGGTTGATTGTTGGAATCTAAACTCTCTACGTTACGTTAATAGGTCAATCAACGATCCGACCGTTGGATCATCACCAAACTTTAATATGTTATAGTACGTAATATTTGAGAACCATATAAGCTTACGGATCGTGAATCTAACATACGGATCTTCCCGAATTGAAATTGTAAGTTCATAAAATAAAATGTTGACCGCCACTTGATTTTTGGCAATTGGCAGAGATCCGACCGTTGGATCATAATGAACCCTTAAGATGTTGTTCTAGAAGCATAATGTGTATCTTTGGAAGCAACGGATCGGAAATCCTTAATGCAGATCTTTTGAATTGAATTACGTAGGAATGCATTTTATGTAAATTATGTATTTTATCGGTAGAACTCTGAGATGTAATTTGATAATTGGTCATAGGCGACGATGGTTCATGATGTCTCGATATGCGTGCTAGGGAGTCGTAGCACATACCTTAGGTCAGTGGGTCTTTTCCATTCTATTGTGTATTATATATATATATATATATATATATATATATATATATATATATATATATATATATATGATTGACAATTCCATAAATGTTCATGAATTGATTATTGCTTGTGATTACTATGAATGCTTTGAAATACTATTGTGAACTACGAATGACTTGATCCCTGTTTATGGTACGTAGACAGTCTAACGAGACATTAGATACAGCCATACAAGAAGTGAAACTAAATAATTGAGGTAATAGTCTTGTTAGGGAATTGAGTAATGTGAGGGACATTGGTGGAAAGTGTGAGGGTTAACCTTACTACTTGGTGATTAATTGTTGGTCATAAATCAATGTGTGAAGAATCAAGAATTTGAAGTAAGGAAACGTAAGTAATGATAGTTAATTAAACTAGTGTCTAGTGGGCCCATCACCGATAATTATTTTCCAAAATAAATAGTTCGAGAGTAGTGCGTTACAACTTATGCATTTTATGCTGCATTACAGCTTATGCATTTTATGCCGTATATATATATATATATAGATGTATATAATTGATAATGCTATGACATGTTTGAGTATCAGATTGCATCATGGGTTATATATATGTATATTACCTGCACATAATTATTGTGAACACTTGAAATGCAAAAGTGAACGCAGGACACCCAGGTAAGTTCAGGTAAGTTTATGGTGTTAGTTGAAATGATGGAGTTATGGCATGACTACATGCATGTTTTAAGCAACTCCGACACTGTAGTACGAGTTGCCCGTAAATCGTATATGTTATATTGAGATACATTGAGAGCTCATAAACTTGCACCCCGGTGTTAGTGCTCCCGTTTGTGGCCAAGGCATAGTCCTTCAAGTGATGTTCACCTCCCTCACCTTACACTCACCTTGGATCCAAGGTAGGTGCATAGGCCTATCGTACAGACCACTATAGGTGGTTCCGACTCGTAGGTGATCCGCGATTATTCGCAATCTTCACGTGATTGTAGCACTTGAGCGTATTTATTTACACTCAGTCATGTCGTACAGACCACTTTAGGTGGTTCCGACTCGTGTGCATGCATACTTATTAAGCTATGGATAAGTAGTACAGGTCACTACAGGTGATTCCGACTTATGAGCTAACATATGTGATGAATATGTGATGAGCTAGCATATGTGATGAAAATGTTATAAGCTAGCTTATGTGATGAATATGTGATGAGCTAGCATATGTGATGAATATGTGATAAGCTAGCATATGTGATGAATATGTTATGAGCTAGCTTATGTGATGAATATGTGATAAGCTAGCATATTTGATGAATATGTGATGAGCTAGCATATGCGATGAAAATGTTATGAGCTAGCATATGTGATGAGATATGTGATAAGCTAGTATATGTGATGAAATATGTAATGAACTAGTATATGTGATGAGATATGGGTAAATCGTACAAGTCACCCTAGGTGACTCCGACTTGCGTGCTAGTATGAGTTATTAATCACATGATTATTTGATATTATTAATGAGATGATGTGTTATGTTATATTTATGATTTTTCTGGAAATGATACAGGTGTTGTAGCGATGGGCTATAATGTTTTATATGGTTTCTATTAAAATTTTACTTACAGGGTCACTCACCCTTGTCTTGTCTTGTCTTCACCCTTCAGATTTTATTAGCTGAGCTTTATTATCGCCGAAGATTCGTGGCGATTCATAGTATTGGACACTATTTCAAGGGTATGATTCTTAATTCACTCTTCTGTACTTGCTTATGCTCTAACGTCACGTGTGAAGTGGGTTCATTCCCGCTTACCAGTGCACTTTGGTATTTAGGCACTCATAGGTTTAAATTTATTCACAATTTTTCACATCATTATCACACTTTATGGCTTCATCACCTTCCAGGTGTCGGCCAGCACAGCTCGATTCGGAGTCCTAGTCGACATCCCGGGTCGGGGTGTGTCAGTAATATTGTTCTTCACAAAATTATAGCAAAAAAATAATGTACCCACATAATTATTAACATATTTTTTTTTAAAATAACTACTGATATATTTTAAAACATAAAATAAATACATATAATTAGCATGGGCACATTTAGCAAAATAAAAAATGGGTACAAATAAATTTAAAAAATATGGGTACAAATACAAATAAAAGTTTAAAATATATGGGCAAAAAAAAGAAATTAATATATGGGTACAAAAGCTGAAAATAAAATTGCTACAAATTAAAAAAAGGGTTGCAAATTAAAAATGGGTACAAACTAAAAATAAAAATATATGATAAAAAATTTAGCCATAAATATAAATATTTAAATGTAACGTTTCTAACACTAAATGAATGTATTTAGAAATAAACAAAATATTTTATTATTGAAATAATTAATAGCGTTTATTAAAACCTAAGGACCTTAATCAAAAATTGAAAATGAATAAGGTTTTAATCAATGGAGTAGCAAAACGAAGGATGGTAACCTAATTTTTCCAAAATACAAATACATGGGTTGTTGTTTGAGTGAAATTGTAAGGAGGTGTTTAGTATAAACCTAAAAGTCTCTCTCATATATAAGGTAGAAACATGGATTAATTTTATCATGATTTGAACCCAATCATGTTAACCTCAAAGGTGTATTACTTATCCAAAGGTGAGTGATTTTTGTAAATCACTTTTTGCCTTATGCACACTTCTCTTAATTTTATCTCTTAGTGCTGCACAAAAAATTATTGCATGGATGGTCTCCGGTGCTTGCATGCAAGTTACTCCCAAGGAGAGGATAAAAGAGAAGTTTGTACATGGTGGCAAGTTTTTGAGCGTGAGATGAGAGGATGGAACATCTGTCAGTCGATCAAATTAAACTGGTTAGAGAGAAGTAATTAAGGAGTCGAACAAAGAATCTTAAGCAGTATTGCCACTGCTGCTGTATAACCAGTTTGACCCAAAAGTGAAAGGTGGGGCAACCTCGGATTCTAGAAAAGTTTGGAGATGTTAATAATATTATAATTTTACTTTTATAAATCATGATGAAATTATAAAGTCGGTATTTGATAGAAGAAGATTGATACTGCATGCATCATTGGATTTGAAAGATTAACCTCTCCACTTTAGGGGGGAGAGAGAGAGAGAGAGAGATGCAATTTCTACGTAGAATAATTAAGGGACCATATGATAATCCTTGTTTTAGTTCCTCATTCCAATGCCCACCTGCCTCCTCATCCTACTGCCTTTCCGTCAAACCCACACGTACGACAATATTATTCCATTTTTTCACTTTTAAGGTGTCCCTAAAATGTAAGTATAAACATTAACTAAATATGGTTCACCCTATATGTCCACACGTAATGACAACATTTTTAATTTCTCTGTGGAGGATGTAAAAAAGGATTCGGATTAACTTGGATCTTGTCAGCCTTGAGTAGTGAGGGAGGGATCCAAAATTTAAACTTGAAGGATCCCAATGATAAAGATCAAAAAATTTATAAACAAAAAATAACATTGAAAAGTTAAATGATAATACATTTCATTCATCATCATACTCAAAACAACATTACAAGCTACCAAATCCTAGTTAAGTCGTTCACGACGAGGTTTCATAATTTGAAAATATTCCATGATAGCTTCATTACAAATACAAGAAAAAACATCTTCCTCAATGTAGACAACTAAGCTGTTACTCAACCATTGATGTCCCTTTTGTTGCAGAGTAGACCCTTAATGATATTCATACCGAAAAAATGTCATCTCCACTGAAGTAGTTGTAGTAGTAAAACCAAAGTCAACACAATAATGCAAATGTTTGATGCAACCCTTTCTCCAACTTTTTTTTAGCAAGATCACTGATCCTCCACAATTGAGAAAAATCATTATCAGAACGTGCAAATTGAATATAAATATCAAGTTCATCTTCAAGTGCCAATCTATCTCAATCGTGAAATCTTTAGGATACAATTAATAAAAACATATATCAATTAACCAACAAACAAATACTATCCAAATTCCAGCATATCAATTAACCAACAACATAAAACATATCAATAATAGACTATAAATCTCCATCAATGTCTAATATAATTCAATTGAAATTGGATTAGAATACCAAAAACTTGCTTGAATTTTGAAACAAATTGTGGTGGTATGGAGAATTTTAAAACAAATTGAGGTATGAAATTGGGGTATAATTGGAATATGGAATTGAAATTGAGAATTTAGAGATTGAGGAATTGTGGAATTGGGGAGTTGACGGATGGGTGAATTGGGATTGGGCGTTGGAATTGGGAGGGGTGGGGGGGCGTGGGGGTGGGGAGCGGGATCTGGGCCTTTAAAAAAAAAGAGAAATTAGATTATCATCCTTCATTTTACTACTCCATTAATTAAAACCTTTTTTTTTTTAATTTTTGATCAAGGTGCTTGGTATTAAATTATTAATAACATCATTAATTATTTTAATAATAAAATATTTTTATTTCTAAATATATTCGTTTAATGTTAAAAATGTTACAATTAGTATATTTATATTTATGACTAAATTTTTTATCATATATTTTTATTTTTAGTTTGTACTCGTTTTTAATTTGCAACCCTTTTTTAATTTGTTCCAATTTCCTTTTCAGTTTTAATTTGTACCCATATATTAATTTCTTTTTGTGCCCATATTTTATAAAGTTTTATTTGTATTTGTACCCATTTTATTTATTTATGTACTCATTTTTTATTTTGCTAAATGTACCCATGCTAATTATATGTACCATTCATGTATTTTTTTTTTCAAATTTTTAATCTTAAAATGTACTCATTCTTAAATATACCAATTTTTTATACGTAAAATGTACCCTTTTTTTTCTAATCCATTTTTAAACTTAATTATATGGGTACATTCTTTTTTCTTTGATTTGAGAATGTATCCATGTTACGTTTAATTGAAGAAATTTACTAATTTTATTAAGCCTAATATCTTTTTTTTTTTTTGTGATTTTGAAGAATGTACCCATGTTTTGATACAATATTTTTTTGGTTAATTTTGATGAATGTACCCATGTTTATATATATATACACACACACACACAATAGTATATTTATATTTTAATATTTTTAATCCCACAAATTATGATTTTTTATTTAAAATCTCATTAATATAAACAACTATAAATTTCAAATTTTAATTTAAAAAATATAGTAACGTACATAGAAATAAATTATCATATTAATTTCAGGGACTTTGATCAAAAATTGAAAACCAACAAGGTTTCAGTTAAAGAATATTCATAACTAGGGACCGCATCCAAAGTCTCATTTAAAAAAATTATCCAAAAAATTAGGTTAAAATCATTATTTAATAATTTTGGTCTAAAATTTTAAGCTAAAATTATTAAATGATAAAAATTGTAACATTCCACATCGTCCAGGGGAGTGGATTCTGTAAGCCTTATATGTATATTCTCATCTTTGCCTAGCACGAGGCCTTTTGGGAGCTCATTGGCTTCGGGTTCCATCAGAACTCCAAAGTTATGCGAGTTCGCGGAAGAGCAATCCCATGGGTGACCCACTGGGAAGTTTTCGTGTGAGTTCCCATAAACAAAACCGTGAGGGCATGGTCGGGGCTCAAAGTGGACAATATCGTGCTAAGGCGGAGTCGAGCCCGGGATGTGGTGGGGGCCTGGGCCGGGATGTGACAAAAATTGTTTCTGAGTTAGAACCTAAATTTTGTAAGCTAAAGATTTAGGTTTTAAATTTTAACCTGCACCATATTGTACATTCTAAGTAAAAAAAAAAAATCATTAAACTATAATACTAATTAATTACTAACGACAAAGTAATGTAGAAGAGAGAGTAACCCCACTTCTTAGGGTTGATTTGGTATTGTCGTGCTTTGCAAAAAAAAATTGATTTTGCTGTGCTGTGAGAATAAGCTTATTTTTGCTGCTTCACATTATTAGTTTTTTTTTCTTCATAAAAAACTGTGAAAATAAGCTGTTTTTAAGTGTTTACCAAACATCTTTTTGAGCTCAACTTTTTTATACCCATTTTTTATAAAAACATCTCAATACCAAACCAGTACTTAGTGTCCAAATCGATTTACAGTCTTATAATGAAGCACAAAGTAACAAAGTGTACAGGTAAAAAAATGATGAGAAATTTCTTGAGATTCTGTACTGTGAAAATGATCCGAACCCGCACGAGCCCCTTCATTGGATTCTCTGTTTTATGTCGGACTCAGCTCAGACCCAAGTGTCTGACAACATGATCTCACCGTTGAATATACAATATAAAACCAAACCAATACACACACACACACACACACAGTCGTAGTTCCTTTGTGTCCCTGTTAGGCTATTATGCAAGCAGTATTTTATATTATACAGAAAATACGTTAACAAATTATATAATTCCAACCACATAATCCATTCGTGACAGTACTTCTCTCATTTTCGAGCATCATTTCACCGTATAATAAGTATTATATAAATTATTATTTTATATTAAATAGTATTAAAGAGATTAAATTTTTAAATCAAATTTTGTAAGTTAAATAATATGAACGTTGATGATTGAATTATAACTTAAGTGTTAATTAACGTGCTTATTTTTTATTAGTGACACATCGTTTGGTTTTTAAATTTGATTTAAAATTTTGATCTTCCTAGTATTATTTTTTTGTGTTATACAGAAATTACGTTTATAAATTATTTAATTCCTACCACATAATACATTCATGACAATACTTCTCTCATTATAGAGCATCACTTCATCGTATAATAAGAATTACACCCATAATTATTTTGTTTATGGTGATTTTGATATTATTTTGCAAAACAATAAATTTGATTTGTAGAAATGTTTAGTTTCTACAAGTGTCAAACAAATAAACGAATATGGTAACAAGTAATATTTTGTAATAATACAAATTAATTGCTTTTATTTATATAAATTAATAAACTTCAAATTAAATGAATTTTTCTAAAAAATATGATACGAAATTAGCCAGCCGGGAATGAGGAAAATATTATCCATCCATAAATCACAAGTACTGAAATATTCTCCTTGCTGCATTCCAAAAGTGATGTAGGAAGGGAAGACATGCATTTGGTGGAAGTACTCTTTTACAGTAAAAAGATAGATGACTGATCACTAGTTTTTCCATCAGAATGGTGGACCTCATCAGTTTACAATTAGTCGTTAATATAGAGTATATAATTTTGTTAGACTACAAATAGTGGTGCCAAATGATTAGTTAGTGGGGTTTAAGAGGTACCCACAAATTGAATTTTGAAGAAATGATCACTTCAAAATTATATCCTCTCCGTAAGAATCCAACGTCCAAAGCGGTATGTCATGATGCAATATATTGATACAATAATGTACCCAAACATCCCCTTCATATTCATAATAATTTGCACCATGCGGACTTGAGTTTAACTAAGTTGGATAGAATGTACTTTTCGATCTGCACTTAAAGTTCGAATTTACGGTCTACAGTTTAAAAAAATTTATCATAGAATATCACATGTAAAAGATATACTAAAAATGGCTACATAAACTTTCAATCTTCATTAACTTAAGAAGGGTTTACACACAATAAAAGAAGTGTCTATGCTTCTCTTACTAATTTGACTTAACAAACCACACTCAAACTTCAAACCCTTCCATTACATTTCACTCACCAAACTCAAAAGGTCAGCAATACATTAAAAAATAAGCAAAAAAAAAAAAAAAAAAAAAAGGCTAAAATGAATTAGTTGGACAGCCCCAGCTAATTTAATTACTGCTTAGTATACCCTAGAAATTGAAAACCCAACTTAGATAGTTGGCAAAGAAAAAGCAAGGGCCAATAATTTGCTTTCTCCCAACTCAAAATCTCATCCCATGAGACTAAACTAAAACTAATTTGATGGTAAAGATAACAACCTTCTACGGAGATTATTTATGTATATATTCCACGAAATGTAACACAAAGTTTGATTTAAACTGAAATACCGCCATTTGCAAAGCAGAAGAAGAGCTCTAAATCCGGCGGAGCAAAGAAGGCGATTGGAGATCTCCGAAACAAGAAGTTTGATGAAATCACCCTCTTCTTCTTAGGCGCCGGTGGACAGGTCAAAATCTCCGGTATCCGAAATCTCTGAGCTTTCGGTGTGGAGCAGGCACTTGTAGTAGAGACATCGTCAACAGCCTCCAAATCATCTACGCCACCTTCAATCTTCGGAGCATCGTTGCAGACCACGGAGGATGAATTCCAAGGCGAAGTCGTCGGAGTTGCAATATCTTGACGAGTAGCAGTCTTTGGCCGGCCAAGCTTCTTCTTGAAATGAGTTCTTGTTTTGGCCTCTCTTGTCGTTTTTGTCTTTGATCTTGTTCTTGCAGACGGAGTCATTGGTTGAAGAGAGCAAAGAAGAATTGGGGAAGGATTTGAAGGTGGCCAAGAAGCAAGAGAGAAGAAAAAAAAACTTCAACAAACAAGTAGAGAAAAACTAAACCCTATATATTGGATGCTTTATAAAGCAAGTAAAATTTGACTGGAAAAGTGTCCAAAAAGCTGAAAATAATCAAACACGCCTTTGGAAACAAAGCCTTTTCAATCAAACCTTACAACTACCTACCATATCAAGAAACCCCACTAAGCATGGAGACGCAACTCAGACAATTTCTGACACAAAAGGAAAAAAACAGGCACAAAAACAAAATTAAACCTGATATATTTTTTAAGATGCAGAAGAAAAAAAAAAGGCAATCTGGTTAATTAGCAGTAATACTAAAAACCCTAGCTACTATATTTTGGAAGGAAAAAGGAACACAGAAGATAGAGGATTATTGGAGTGAATAAGGTAGGAGGAGGGGGAAAACCCACCTCTGTAAGAGTTGAAAAGCCCTAAATAAAACCCTAGAAAAAGGATGGAGGGGGAGCAGAAGAGGTGGGATCTAACACTTATGAATACATATGTTGCTGATAGGGCTTTATATTGATTGAGAAGTTGAGAGATAGATAATTCGGGCAAAGGCTGCCCGCTGCCCGAAGCAAAGGCTAGAAACAGAGTCGGTAAGGGGACAAAAACTAATGTTATTCGTCTTATATTTTTTTTACCACATTTTCATACAATTGTAAGTGCATTTAATGTGAATAGCCACAAATTTTGAATTAATCAGATTTTTAAATTTAATTCATTATTTAATAAACTAATAATTAAGAAAAACTAGTTAGCTAAATAATGATTGTGGTATATGAAGAGTCTTTCTCCTTTATTTCTTTGGGTTTTGCAAATTTTTCAAATGATGTGATTATTCATATCAGATGCCACATAAAATAATATAAAAACATGGTATGAATAACATTACATAATGCCTTCCTTATTCATTTTAGTTTTCCTTCTTTTAATTCTGTGAACACTATTCCATTTAGAAGAACGAGTAGGTTTAAAAGTAGATTTTATTTTTTATTTTTTATTTTTATAATAGCAATACAAGGGCAAGGAGAGTCTAACTCGGGAAAATGCTTTTAACTAATTAAGTTGTATGAAGTTCATTTAGAAGTACTTTTAAAATAACTGAAAGCGATTTTGGTGAATTTTTTTTTTAAACCAACCCTTAGTAAAAATCCAACTAGATCATAGAAAAATACTTTAAATACTCCCTGCAAGACACACATATCTAGTGTTTCTTCTAAAAAGTACTCAAAGTGCTTTTGAAACTCAAAATCAATTTCACAAAAAGCGCTTTCAGTTATTTTAAATGCACTTCCAAACGAACCTATAGTCTTTTGCATATAGTTTAATTACAAAAACTTAGTTCGGCTCGTTTGTGTATTGTGCTCGGTCGAGCTTGTGTTTAACTCAACTCAACTGTCGAATCTAATTTTGCTTACTTAATGAACATTGAAAAATTAATCAAGCAAGTACAAATAAACATAATAGTAAGACGTGTCTTAAAAGAGATGTACTCCATAGATATTTTTGTTATCAATCCGAAGAAGGTTAATTATAAGTTAAAATGTCTAACCTCTATGAGTTAAGTTTAAATAAACCAGGTGAACGTGAGCTATCTCATAAAAACATACGAGCTGCTCACGGGCTTTATATCAAATATGTCAAAGCTCATCAAGTTCGGCTCAATTTTTGAACAAGCATAATATTTTGTTTGAGTTCAACTATTACTTTTGATGAACTTAGCTCGAACAAGCCAAAATGAGTCGAAAACTAGTCCCTCAAATTGTTTTGTATCAAGTTGATTTACAACCTTAATTTATTTTACCAAAGTTAAAAAGGTATATTTGATATTTCCTCTTTGGTTGACAAAAAGTAACTACTTTTCAAATACGAATTTTGATATATCATCTTCAAACGTTGAGTTTCGAGTTCAAAACCTCTATTTTTAATTAAATTAAAATATAAATATCGTTTGTATTATTATTTTAATAATAATACAAATATATCAAATAAAAGTCTAAATTGAAAAAAAAATTAGGTCTACTATCAATAATATGAAAACACGGAGATACCCAACTTTTACCTTTTGTGAAGAGATTCAAAATGAAATATGCGAAAATAAATCAAACTAAGGTCTCTAACAAACTTGTTAAAAATGAACAAAAAATATGAGCTAGTTGGCTTAATTATGGGGTGAAGGGAGGGTTACATATTGTATTAGGTTTGGAAATGGTTAAAATATAGATCTCTTTCTCTTCACTTATAAGCAGTTACGAATTTAGGACTCTAAACTCATGGGGTCTCAATGTAAACTCAGTGAGGCATTTAGTCAAGCAATTGGTATGCATTATCTACCTGGTTCTATTAATATCTTCCAAGGCTTGATGCCGAGCATCACTTGCCAAGGCGTGTTGCCGAGGCTTGTCCCAAGGCTTGTTGAGCACCACTTGTTAAGGCATGCATAATTTTTCCTAAGAGGAATTGCATCAAACAATTTGTGCGTATTCTTAGGTGAGGTCCCATAACAAATAGCCTCCTGCGACATTCCCCAATGTATTTCTTGACTTTAGGATCCCGGGATCTAATAGAACCCCTTGGATTTTTCCTGCTTATAAGTGAGATATATTAAATTCAACTTATATGATTGTTAATAATGAATTATTTATGTGTTTAATTCGATATCTAGTTAGTGACTAAGCTGTTGTGGGGGGCTAGTCCAATGTGATTCCCTCTAGAGTAATTTTTACTTACGGTAAGGGAATGAGAATAAATGAGTATGAATGAAAATGAATGGGCCGGTTACCTAAAAATTAAAAATATCTCATTAGCATAGGGAGTTGTTCTATATATAATTCGTATCAGTATTCACCTATGCTTGCAAGTTGTTTGTTTTTGAATTCAGGTTTCCTATATATCCCACATATACCTGTAGAGAAGTCAAATCTTATAAATCACTGGGTCAGTACTCAGTATATAAAAAATAAAGCTTAGATCTTTAATTAATAAAATTAACATTTGAATTTCTCTCCCGCCAAGCTAAGAAATGAAGAAAAAAGATAGAATAAACAGAGAAAAATATCTGGGAGATAAAAGAAATAAAGGTCGTACTCAGTGCACAAGACTTTCGCTTTACGCAGGATCTGGAAGAGATGAATGAATATATTTTAATTTCCTTTGCACCCTAGGGATTACAAATACCCAAGGAGCAGTTAATAGTTTAGATTCTTTCGATTATATATATATATATATATATTCGGTAACATTGGAGAAGAAAATGAAACACTAAGAAACAACTAATCTCGTTGTAGTAACTCCAAAATAGTTATAAAAAAGAATTTGAACTAAACGAGAAGAAAGCTTCGCAAGCTTCTAAAACTCTATGTTGCTATTTAAACCAATTTAACTAACCCACTGCAAAATTACTCTATCTATATATTGATATATAATGGTACTAAATTCATGATTATTTTATTTTCATAGTTATCTAATTAGTTGATGAATGATAGTCACTCGCTGTTTTGTCTGCAAGCCAACCTTTTTTTATTAGGGTTTCTGAGATTGATTGATTGATTCATGCATGGTGGAGCTGTCCCTGCCCCTCTTGTTTTTTTCCCCTTTTTTTATTAGAAAATTTCCAAGACAATTAATGTCAGTGTTTTTCAGGGAATCCTAAATGCAGGAATTTAATATTTGTACACGTGTCCCTTTATACTTGGACAAAGTCATGGCATACAAGAAATTTGTTTGGGATTGGTTTTGTGAAATTATGAACATGGGTCAATGGAGTTTCATGTTCATGTTACTATTTAAATATGAATCTTGTTTTTTGGAGGTTCCCATGGTATTTTTCTACACCATACCCTCTTGTGAGACTTTCTTCTAGTTTTGTTCCCTGTTAAGATAAAATGACCAAATGTTATGTTGTAAAACTATCATTCAAATTATAAGCGGTGTGGATTGTATTAGTGATTAAAGTTTTCATCTCCAAACTGTGTTTCACGTTTAAATCATCGTTCCTTTTTTTGGTCTAGCTTAAAATAGTAATAAAAATCTCTCACTCAAATTAATCAGGAAACATATTAGATCGTCAAATTAAAAATCCAATAAGTACTTGTTTAAATATATAATTCAAATTGACAGCTTGAGATAACATATACTGTTGGTTTGTACCAGTAGTTGTGGGTAGAGGGGTTGACTCTGGTAAGAAATAAGCAAGCAAGGTTGGAAAATCTGCTAAATGAGCTAGTTTTGCAGAAAATGAGGATTCCAAAATAAAATCTCATATCAACTAATTTCTCTCTCCCTAAAACGAAATAGATTTCAGTCGGCTCGAGATATTCTCTCACGCAATCATTTCATGGTTTCAGTGGTATTATTCAGTCAATTAATTGTTTTCTAAGTGTTAAAAAGGTGAATCACACGTCTAATAAATGATTCTCATGTGGTGAAATGGTTGTAAGAGAGGAGAAATTTTTTATTGTGACGAAAACAAGGACGACAGTATTTTCATATAAGTAGTGAAAATTTTTATTTTTTAAGTTGTTAACTTTTTAACACATATATCATAGCATTTGTATAATGACACGTAATGCACCACCTCACGAGAGAACCTCTGGCGCAGCTCAGCGTAATTCCGACAAGTTGCCCACGAATGCCTTACAACAATTTCAGCAACATCCAAATGCAAAACATGTGTCACGTAGCAGATACAGAACGCGAGACAACAGATAAACCTAAATCAGCAGAGAAAACTAGAAAAATATGAAAAACTTCACCCATACATAAATCATACTTCTCCCAAAACAACTAGAAAATCTGGCTGAAAGTCGTCAAGCAAAATTTGAAGCAACAAAGTAAAAGATAATGGGTAGTACACAATACCAAATTGATGGCCAAGTTACAAGGAATCACCGTCCTCTTGATATTGCTTCATCCAACTCATCATGCGTGGAGGGGAACAACTCTATGTATCGACTTCCAAGCGTCATCCTATCCTTGGCCATCGCTGCCTTGGAGTCTTCTGCACTTGCAAACTCCACAAAACCTTCCCCGGTCGGCCTCCCTTCTGAATTCATTGTGAAATGAATTGAGGATTCTGACAACACGTAGTCCTTGAAGAAATCCATTATGTCATCCTTCCCAGCTGAAAATGGCAATCCCCTCAACCGCAATACCCCGGTATGCTCCGCTGATTCCTTCCCTTCATCATAAGATTTGGCCCTTGGGGCATTTCTGCGGGGGGAACCACCACGAGAATCAGATACTTCTTGGGCTATTGCCTTGTAATATTCCTGCCTCTTACTTCTGAACACTTCAACATATCTCCTGCCCATGTTCTGCCTATTCTTTTGTAGGGCAAAATCAACCTGGAGAGGATACCCCAAAACACAAAAAGCTTCCCCAGTGAACTTGCTATTCTTGTGGACAAAAAGAACATCAACAATGTCAAGACCATGGAAGAACTCAGCAACATCAACTTCTGTGCAATCAAATGGTAGACCACGAAGCTTGACGACAGGGAAAGGTGGAGGTTGTCCAACATATGCATAAGGAGTTGGATTGTACATATAACTTGAGCCAGGGGAGGTCCCATAGAATGAAGATCCTGGCTCACTTAGCCGCTGACGCTTTGAACCCATTTCCCGGCCATCACCACCATCAGCAAATTTACTTTAGTCCCCAGTGACAAAAGCAACAGAAAAGAGAAGCAAACTCATCAGTACTCTTAGCACATATTGTAAAGAATCAAAGCTAATTACAGAACTACATTAATATGCATTCCAATTTTCCAATAACGTTTCATTCAGTAACCATTTATGATTGAAACAAGCAGAATCTTGGTGCAGGAAGAAGAAAAAGTACACCAATGACTCCTAGTTTGGTACTTTTTTTTTCTTTCTAGAAAAGCATTTCTCATGCAATTTTCATTGAACCACAACTTTTAAATCACAAAATATATGACTTAGAACCTAGGACAATAGTAGTTGTATTAATATAGACTTCAAGATTAGGAATTCATTAGGTACTGTTTAAATCTTGGCACTTTCATGTTCTTTCCGTGGATGTGGGAGAATCAAGTCCCTACGTGGCATCTCTCCTTGTGTTTCTTCCTATACATCAATTGTTTAGAAACAAGAATACATGTGCTACTCCTACAGGGATATTATCAATACATATAGAATTATAGATGCAATCATTGACATCATTCCTGCATATCAAATTTCCATACGATGTGTATTATAGGTTGTCGGATGATAACCACAATATAAAGCTCTACCTTCACAAATTCCTCAGCCCACGAGTGTTTGAAATAAGTAACTTAGTCATAAATACAAGTGTTCTAACAGTCAATAACCCAACTCAACTTCTTTACAATTACGTACAATGACAGCCCGGATCTCTTCTGATCTTTCTAGAGGTGTATTTTGTACTGTTTCCTTGATTACAGCAACAATAATGTCACCAATATAAGCATATCGTCGATCACTAGCTCCTATGATTCGGCCAAAAAGAAGCTAGCGAATTACAGTTCAGCATTACTTGACACGAAATAATGCAGCCCACAAACTTTAAAAAATAGGTTGGTTTAATGTCATCCACAAATAACCCAATTTCGACACAAAAAAACTGCTTACGTAACCTTAGATGAAGGTATGACTATTATCTTCCATTTCTTAATATGTATTGTACTATTCCTTGTAGAATAATAAAATTTTAAGGTTTTTCTAGTTTCAGGATGAATTGGATTTTGTTTTCATAAGGAATAAATAGTAATACGTTTGGTTAGAAATATGTGTAACTTAGTTTTCAGTTTTTAATTCAAAATATATGTGGAGTCGTGGACTAACCCAAACACAACACCACTAATAAATGGGTAGTTATGCCTTAAGTGTCAAGTCATTCCTCTCGATTAACAAAAGAGGTCGGATTAGGATTGACTAATAGTTAACAAGACAATAAATGACAGGAAACAAACACCACCTTCTAACATCACTTGACAATAAAGTACATAAATTGACCCAAACACAGCATGATCAAGGAAAAGGTTGGGTTAAATGCCAAGTCACCTTAAAATGATTAATGAGACAAATTGGGTGAGAGTTCTTACTAGTAACCAACATGAACCTAAATGATACAATCATACGAGTAGAACAAGACACAAATACAGCATGATCAAGGAAAAGGTTGGGTTAAATGCCGAGTCACCTTAAAATGGTTAATAAGACAAATTGGGTGAGAGTTCTTACTAGTAAGCAACATGAACCTAAATGATACGATCATACAAGTAGAACAAGACACAAATACTACCCTTTGGGACTGAGGACCTTGTGCTACTAACTTACAAATTTTATAAGTTGGGAAACCCCTCAGGTGTAAAAATTATAAACTAAAGATAAATTTGCTAAGGAAAACCATATATAGTTGTTCACAAATATAGAAATAGGATTTTTCCCAACAAAACAAAGAAAACTCGTAAATATATTTGCATTATCCGCATCGAATCTCAGAATTTGGTTCATATATTTTTATTCCATTACCCTAGACACCTACCACAAATTTAAATCATACTCGGTATTCAGCTACAGGTACTCGCTTAAGATATTAATGAGGTCAAACATTTTATTCAGGTCCTAAATAAACCTCTCGAAATTGTTTTAGTTTCGACTATAAGGTTTTGATGAACATACTTTCACATCCTAATTCCGCCTTTAAACGTGTGCCAATTTGAAAACAACGGAAGTAATCAATAGTTCCTCAAATAGAAAAAAGCTTGCTCAGCCCAAATAAAAGACGGAAAAAAATTTATGAGTCCATTTATGAAAACAATATTATCCAATTACAAATTACCAGCAAGAATTTTATTGGTGTAAAGGTTTCCGAATCATCGATGACTAGCTATAGACACTAAATTTGTTGAATTTTCTTCGAAATCGAGCATACGAAGGCAAGCAAAACAAGCCCAAATAAAATTAGTTCTAATCAGATCATTTTACATTGTTGAACCCCAAATAATCCATAAAATTTCCGGAAAAATATGAACTTAAATTCTGGGCGTCATCTAATTTATACTAATCCACAATTAACAAGAACAACAGAAAGAAATCGATCAACAAAGGCCATCGACAGAAATTAATAGAGAAAAGAGCACTTATATGGATTGAAATAACCTAAAGATAATGGAAAGATGAAGAAGGAAGAAATTGAAATAAAGGGTTAGAAGGAAGGGAAGGTGCGTTACCCTCTGTAGAACATGTCTTCTTCGTCGTCGTCTCTCTCTTAGCGGCGCCTCTGTAGCACGAGGATAGGAGAGCCTGTCCAACTCTTCCTAGCTCACATTCTTCACCTTTAAAAGGCTATTTATATTATTATGTTTTATTACAAGCAATATTATCGAGTCTTCCTTTGTTGGCACTTGGCACCCAACTTGTAACGTTGCAACCGGAAATAAGTTAGAGTTATTGTGATAGTACGATCGAATTTCGTCAATGACTAATTTAACATTTAGGGGGTGTATTCAATTGAGAATATGAGAGATTTTAATGGATTTATAAATCCATGGATTTTTATGGAGTTTAATTGATTTGTAGAGATTCCATATAAAATTTTGATTCAATTCCCTCGAAATCTCATGGAAGAGGTGAGATTTGTGGATACTTAAAATACACTACGAAATCTCTCAAATTCCCTCAAATTCCTCAACTTACTC